>NC_058404.1:195617311-195917311 GCF_002201575.2 Neomonachus schauinslandi
CTTTCTTTCTTTCTTTCTTTCTTTCTTTCTTTCTTTCTTTCTTTCTTCTTTCCTCATTTTATTTTTAAGTAATCTCTACACCCAACATACGGCTTGAACTCACAAACCCAGGATCAGATCAAGAGTCTCGTACTCCCCTGACTGAGCCAGCCAGGCCCACCCCCCTTGGATTTCTAATGGTCATAGCAATTTTAACACACCCAGAGGGGAACACATGAGCCCTCCACAAAAGGCTCAATAACCAGTCTTCCCCATTTTGTGGCAGGCACCGCCATCTGGTCAGTTGCTGTTTGCATATCCAAGAGTTATATAATTTTATAGTTTGTTCCCCTCTCTGTGCTCTTACCTGGCCCATTCCATCAGCAGTCCTGTTAATGCTAGTCCCAAAGCATACCCCCAATCCATCCACTTCTCAGTCTCCAATATTACCACTGTCAATAAACCAAGTCACCACCTGGAGCAGTGCAGTAGCCCCATGTTCACTCTCCTTACCTCCAATAGTGCCCACCTGCAGCCCATTTTCCTGAAGGCAACCCAATGAACTGTTTTAAAGGTAAATCATATGACGTCACTTCATGATGAAAACTCTGTAATGACACTGAAATGTGATAGAAACTGTCACCCCAAATATTGAGACACTTGGACATCAGGTTCATTTTGAGCTAAAGGCACTTGAATAAGCAGGAACCAAAAGGATGCTCTGACACTGTCCCTCTTCCTCCTAAAAGTAGGAGGCAAATCTCCATATGAAAGAAGTCTTCCTGATACCAGGGGTAAAGTGACATTTTTATCACTGAGAACCAGCAGCTGAAAGAAATATGTACAAACTAACATTCCTAGCCACTTCTCCATCCACTAGCTACCCTCGCCTAAGTGACTTTGCCTTGTCACATTTTCACAGCTTATTACTCTTTGTCCAGTTCAGTACATAAACATTCAACTCGAAGTGCTTCTTTGAGACTTTATGTCCTTATAAGGGCTCTCATACCATCCAAAACTTACATTACATAAATTTGTATGTTTTTCTCATTTTGATCTGTTTTATGTCAACATAATTCTCAAGCCCAGCCCAAAACCCAAGAGTGTAGGGGTCAGATTTAGCCTCCCCTACAGGATCTTGTTGCCCTTAGAATAATATCCAAATTCTGGCTTATCAAGCCCTGTAGGATCTGGCCCACCTCTCCACACACCCCAACCCCATAGATACTCTTTCTGTCCTTGACACTAAAAGCATACTTCCCCCTCAGTCTGTAAGTACTAGACTTCTTTCTCCTGAGATGCAAGATTGTCCCATCCTGTCCTTTCTTCCAAAGCCTGTATCAGCCCTGCAGTCTGCCTGAACAGCCATAGGAGTTGGCCACCCAAACCTCTGGGGAATCACTACACTTGGATTCTCCCAGAGCACTTGCCATTGTTATTCCGATTTGTGCAAATACTTATTGTCTCTTTCTCTCCCTCCAGAAAGGAAAATCACACATGTAATGCTCACTGTGGGACGGGCTCTGTTCAAGAACTCCAAGTGTGTTCACTCATTGATTGCACAGTACAGCTCTTAAAGGTAGGTGCTATAATTATTCCCATTATACAGATGAGCAAGCTGAGGCATGGAGAGACTGAGTTACCTGCAGGAGAGCCCACAGTTAGTAAGCACATGTGCATGACTTGAGTATGGACAGGCTGGCTCCAGAATTCACATGCTTCACCCCCACACCCTACGGACACCTCCGTGTGCAAAATAATCCATGCTTTGCGTTCTTTCTTTATTCTCTGTATCCCCACCACTTAGAACAGTGTTTGGCACATAGTGGCTACTTTTTAAAAATGTTGAGTAAACGCATGAATACATATATTTTAAAGAAAATCCATGTTCACATTGCTTGTTTCATATGCGCAAACAATATAGAGAGCAAAATGCTGTGTGGCCTTGAGCAACATAAATTTAACATCTCTGTGCTTCATTTGTAAAATGGGAATGACAATAGAACCTGTAACATAGAATGATAAGGGTTAAGTAATTTAATATACAAAGGATATTTAGAATAAGGCCTGTGTGTGTTTGCGTGCATGTGTGTGTGTGTGTGTGTCTCTCTATATAATATATATGTGTATATATATCATATATATGTGTATATATATGATATATATGTGTGCATATATAATATATATGTATATATATACAATTTAATTTTATATATTTTATATGCAACTTATTGTATATATTTTATATATTATATATAATTAATAAACGTTAGGTATGATGATGAACAAGATAAATCTGGAAAACAGGTTTTTTTTCCTTTGTACTTTTCCTCATGTACCAAATTTCCAAATGCATCAATACACTCTATCCATGTAATTATCTGTGTCTAACTCCTTCAGGTTTTTCTGACGAGAACCCCTGAGCTGGCTCGCCCCTCGCATATCATTGCCTTGCTGGCTCCACCACCGCCTACGGCAAATCTGTGTCTACTTAGCAAAACAGGTCTCATTCAAGAGTGTCAAGCTGGAGCCTACAATGTGCCTATATCCCTCCAGTGGCAGGGACCAAGGGGAAAGCCCTACCAGGAGGCTCATGTGCTGCTGGGGCAAGGAGAAAACCTGGCGAATAAACCAGCAGGGCAGAGTGTTCTGAGTCCTAGGGCTGAGGGGACGCTACTGGAGCGGGAAGGGAGCCACCGAGAACTAAGGTGGCCCTGTGTTCCCATGTGCCAAGGCAGTCTGGTTCCGAACTGGAGCACTGGGTTTAAAGGCTAATCCAGCGGACTGTCCCAAAGGGAAACCTGCTTGCTTCTCAAATACCAGCAGAATTCTAATGAGAACCATCTGCACTAAGAGTGGGTCTCCACCTTGCAATGTGGGTCTGCTTCTGTTTCCTCACAACAAACCTAGAACACAGGAAGTAGGACATCCATTGCACGAATGAAAAACTGAGGCAGAGAGGTTAAGGGACTTTCCTGGGATCACAGAGCTGATAAAAAAAAAAACAGCTCCAGAATCCAGGCCAAAGATCATAGTGGAAGATACTGTGCTGATTATTAACCGGTGTCTTGAGGCAAGTATTCACTTTACAGCATGCTGATCAAAAATTTTGGCCTCATAAACATTATCTGCATTATTCCTATAGGGACTAAATGAAATGTTTCACATAATAGTGCTTTATAAACTACACAAAACCTTAAAGTCAGAAAGATGAGGATAATAAGCAATTATTAATTATTGTTATTTTAATAATATAATGGTTATAGAATTATTATAAATAGTTATCATATAATTATTATTATATCTCATCCAGGATGTGGGTGATAACTAGGTTAAGGAATGAGGGCCAGGTGAAAATAAATAATTTTTTTAGAACTTAGATTCAGTACTTTGTCACTGCCGAAACTCCAACCCCCAGTGGGGGGCTTGTGCTTCAAAACAGTGGGGAGAGGGGCGCCTGGGTGGCTCAGTCGTTAGGCGTCTGCCTTCGGCTCGGGTCGTGATCCCAGGGTCCTGGGATCGAGTCCCGCATCAGGCTCCCTGCTCGGCAGGAAGCCTGCTTCTCCCTCTCCCACTCCCCCTGCTTGTGTTCCTGCTCTCGCTATCTCTCTCTCTGTCAAATAAAAAAAAAAAAAAAAAAAAAAACAATGGGGAGAGAAAGATTCCTGGTCTGCCATGTTATCTTCTTGATAACATCATCTCCAAGAATAGGGTTTGGTCTCAACCAGTAGAGGGTCAGACAGAACTGAATTTCACCGTAGTCTCAGGAGCACTTTGTTATCCTAGATATGTGTATATGTGTTTGCTGTTTTCATATTCTTGTGATTATAAACTAGGGACATTTTTATTGTTTATTCCTGATAGACAAAGTTTATCAAGATTTTGGTGAAAATCTTATTTCTTATAAAAATTGAGATAATAATTTCTATGCTGTTCTAGAGCATGAACTTTGTTTTAATTTAGCAAAATAATTTGTACATTTTCCTCTATCAGTTAACATTAATTTAATATTATATGCTATTTCATTAGAAGAATGTACCATAGTTGGCAGGATCACTTTTTTTTTTTTTGATCAATTTGAAATGTTCAATTACTTATAATTGCAAATTTTGAAATGTATCCTTAATAATACATTTTTGCATATACAGCTGATGATTTTCTTAGAATAAATCCCTAGATATATATGTGGTAGGTCAAAAAGTGGGCTCGTCTCTCTTGCCTTGGGTATGCCTTGCCAAAATGCATTGCTGAAAGTTTAAACCAACTTAAACTCCTCCCAGACATTTGCAGGTATGTCCATTTTCTCTCAATTTGGCTCAACTAGAGAATTATAATTTCAAAAATTGCTGATTTAAAAAGTGACCCTTATTTTAATTTGCATTTAAAAAAATTAATAGTGTAGTTAAGCCTCTTTTATTGACATTGACAAGACATTCTTGTCCAGTACATAGCACTTTCAGGAATCCAGACTACATCTCCTGCTGTCTCTAAGGCTTTCCACCATGCTGTACCATGAGTCAGTCAAGCTTTTTGTCCCCAGAAGCAATTTTTCATCTCCCTTGCTCCATCCCTATACTTTTTCCTCCTCTGATTCTCTTCCTTGGTTAATGACACACAAACATTAGCCTAGTCAACCAAACTCTATTGTGTGTTCATTTTATGCCAAGCAGGCACCAAATCTTGACCATCTCACCCTGAAACATCTCTCATACCTGCCCCTTCTGGATCCATCCTCACTAATACCAGTTTAGAAGAGTCACTACTGATCAATACTCAGAGACATTTTCAGTAGCTTCTTAAGAGGAATCACAGACTCAGACTCAATCCAGCAAATTGTCTGTTATGTTTCTGCCAGAAGGTTTGTTTCAAAGTGCAAATGTGCTCAGGATTGAGCTCTGTCCCCCTTTTCTTTGTGCTCCTGTGGAATCCTATCTGTGTATCTTTGATACTGATTTTTCAGTGAGTTTAAGATGCCTACCACTAGTTTAGGTGACAAGATTTTAGGTAACACATGGATGGACCCTATTTCACTACTTGTGTATATTTATTTTAATGCGATAGAAATAACAGTTTGTCCAGTGAATGATACAATGTATTATTCACAGATTTCTTACGGTCAACTTGATATAAACATTTTACAAGCAAATAATAATAAGACTGGTGAACATGTACAAAAATTCTCCAGAATGGAATGTTGGTGACTTCGGTCTGTAGAGCATGGTGTCATGTTATGGCCACTCTCAGAGCTACATCCCTTGCTAGGCAATGAGCCCCAAGGCAGAGGGACTCCCTTGTTGCTCTCTATCCAGGGCATATTCACAGTGATTTCTGCATGGCACAAAGCTCAATTCTGGAAGGAGAAAAATACTCAACTGCTGGCCAAGTTCCCATCCCTGGTATTTATCTCTGTGAATCAAGATTCTTTTGGTTGTAAGTGACAGGACAAAAACACAATTCAGACTGCTTCAAGCTCAAAGGAAATTTTGCCGCATGAATTGAAAAACCCCGTGGTACCTATGGCTCAGTAGTGGCTGAACCCAGATGCTTAAATGATGCCGATGGGAGCAATCACTTCTCCCTTTATATGGACTTGGGTTTTTAAGAAACTTTTTTATTTGTTTTGGTTTTGCTCTCATGCAGCTTCTGATAGCATTATCTATATGATAATTCTGCAGCTCCAGGCTTATGTTATTGTTACAACGAACAATCGGGAAAGAAAACACCTGTTTTAGTAGCTGTCAGTGCAGAGGTAGGACGGGAACTTTTAAATGGATGGTCCATTCGAAATTGGATCCAAACATCCCCAAGCTGACCATTTATTGAATATTTATTCTGTCGTTTCTTCACTCATTTACTGAGCACCTACTGTGTATCAGGCACTCTCTCAAAAAGATTCAAATCTGTCTTGGGATACAGAGAATATAAGGGCACAATATTATAGAGTTGGAAATAACACATAGGGAGGAGTATGAGCCATGTCACAGATTCATGAATGTGGGCATCTTACTCAGTCTCAGGGCATGTGGGATGGAGCCCCTTAATGGAGGAGATTTAGAATTCGGCCAGTCTTTGTCCTCTGGTGGGGGTCGTCTTTGCATTCATTGCTGCCACTATTGGTTTTATTACACTCTGGGGTGGTCTCTACAGACAACATCTCTTTAAAGAAGGCATGGGTCTGCCTGGAAGGCCTGTTTGTCATTTCACCAATGTAAAATAGTATTTGGAACTTAAAAAATATATTTTTTCCGAATACTTTTCTAATGTATGTGAATTTGTTTTATGCTATATTCATTATTTATTTTCTATTAATGAATCATTTGATTATTTCCCTTGGTGAGCAGAATTTTTCAGCAGTTGAAGATCTGAATAATGCAGAGATAACTAATTATGTTATTTTTTTTTTCAGCATGCACATTTCTGATGCAGAGGGAATATAAAAACCAAACATTTTAAATTGCCATTGTCTAGCAAATGTGATGGGAAAATTCTCTCGATTAGTTTGAAAATTAATGACCAGGCTGAAGGAAAAAAAAAAAAAAAGACATGATCTCTCTGTTAAACCAGCAGCAAATTATGACAAGTCAGCAGATCAGGCCTCTGGGATTTGTTACCCCACTATTTAGTGGATTAACTGGGAACTGAGCCCTTCATTTCTCTGTCCCATCCCTTCATTTTTTAAATAAGGCCTTTTCAGTGCTGATAATCAAGAAATTTATGAATCCATGAAATTTCAAAATAAAAATAGACAAATTGATTCTCATTAGAATACATAATTTATGTACTTTTTGATCTCTAATCCCAAGGCACATGATCAAATCAACTGGGGAACACCCTCCAACCCCAAAACCCATGCATAAAATTCATTTATGTAATATCATAACAGAGAATAAAAATAAGGATTAAAAGAAAGGATACCTAATGAAATCAATTCTTGGAATACTAAAGGATTTTTTTTTTTTACAGTTACATAAATGGTTCCACATTTTATGATTTGCTATTTGGACAAAGAATTTATATCCAGGACTAACGCCCAATGGCCATGACAGCTAGTGACTCCAGCATCTGTTTTTCTGAGGCACAGTTTGTGCCATTCTAATGGTGACATATTTTTAATGTCACCCCTGCTTATATTCACTGGAAAATCTATGTGGCCTCTTTGTTAACCTGAATAATTAAGGATAGACAGATATTTTATTATCTATCAATTATTATGGAAATTGTCCAGCTTTCAGATTGGACAGAATAGACACTAACTGGAATAATTCCTACATTCTTTATAGTATCCAATAGTTGTTGCCCCCCCTTGAAATAGATTGTTGTAGTTTTGTTTAAATGAACAGAACATAAGTATAAATTGTCTACTTCCTAACAAGATTCTTCCAGAAAAATAGAATTTCCTCCTTAGATAGGCTGTGAGCAGACTAGGAAGGGGCCCCACCAAGGTGGATTAAAGCCAGCCAGTGACAGGTTCTGTTCTTAGGTCAAGCTAGGAACAGGAAGAGCCTATGACTGGCTCACTGCCAGGGTGTTATACGTAGATTTCTGTAGAAATCAGGGGGGAAAAAAGACCTTTTTTTAAGCCCAAAGACTTAGCAAAAGCAAAACAGTAGGGATCCTAATTGGGCAAACTTAAGAGAAAGATGTTGGTAGAAAGGTATAAAAAGAACAACACTAAGAAATAAAAGTATGTGGGGGGGCACCCAGGTGGCTCAGTCGGTTAAGTGTCTGACTTGATTTTGACTCAGGTCATGATATCAGGGACCTCAGATCGAGCCCCACTATGGGTTCTGCGCTGAGTGTGGAGCCTGCTTAGGATTCTTTGTCCTTCCCCCTCTGCTTGTCCCCCCCACTCTCTAAAAAAGAAAAAGAAAAAATGACCCTGGAATAATAATTCTCAAATCAAGTTTTGGTCAGAATCTCCAGGAAGTCTTGATAAACACAGATTCTCAAGTCATATCCCAATATATAGAATCAGAACAGGGACTCTACCTCTGTATTCTTTTATTTATTTATTTATTTATTTATTTATTTATTTATTTATTTATTTATTTTATTATGTTATGTTAACCACAATACATACATCATTAGTTTTGATGTAGTGTTCCATGATTCCTTGTTTGCGTATAACACCAGTGCTCCATTTAGTACATGCCCTCTTTAATACCCATAACCAGGCTAACCCATCCCCCCACCCCCCTCCCCTCTAGAACCCTCAGTTTGTTTCTCAGAGTCCATAGTATCTCATGGTTCGTCTCACTCTCCGATTTCCTCCCCCTTCATTCTTTCCCTCCTGCTATCTTCTTCTTCTTCTTTTTTTTTTTTAACATATAATGTATTATTTGTTTCAGAGGTACAGATCTGTGATTCAACAGTCTTGCACAATTCACAGCACTCACCATAGCACATACCCTCCCCAATGTCTATCACCCAACCACCCCATCCCTCCCACCCGCCACCACTCCAGCAACCCTCAAGTTTGTTTCCTGAGATTAAGAATTCCTCATATCAGTGAGGTCATATGATACATGTCTTTCTCTGATTGGCTTATTTCGCTCAGCATAACACCCTCCAGTTCCATCCACATCGTTGCAAATGGCAAGATCTCATTCCTTTTGACAGCTGCATAATATTCCATTGTATATATATACCACTTCTTCTTTATCCATTAATCTGTCGATGGACATCTTGGCTCTTTCCACAGTTTGGCTATTGTGGACATTGCTGCTATAAACATCGGGGTGCACATACCCCTTCGGATCCCTACATTTGTATCTTTGGGGTAAATACCCAGTAGTGCAAATGCTGGATCGTATGGTAGCTCTATTTTCAACTTTTTGAGGAAGCTCCATACTGTTTTCCAGAGTGGTTGCACCAGCTTGCATTCCCACAAACAGTGTAGGAGGGTTCCCCTTTCTCCGCATCCCCGCGAACATCTGTCATTTCTTGACTTGTTAATTTTAGCCATTCTGACTGGTGTGAGGTGGTATTTCACTGAGGTTTTGATTTGGATTTCCCTGATGCCGAGCGATGTTGAGCACTTTTTCATGTGTCTGTTGGCCATTTGGATGTCTTCTTTGGAAAAATGTCTGTTCATGTCTTCTGCCCATTTCTTGATTGGATCATTTGTTCTTTGGGTGTTGAGTTTGATAAGTTCTTTATAGATTTTGGATACTAGCCCTTTATCTGATCTGTCATTTGCAAATATCTTCTCCCATTCTGTCGGTTGTCTTTTGGTTTTGTTGACTGTTTCTTTTGCTGTGCAAAAGCTTTTTATCTTGATGAAGTCCCAATAGTTCATTTTTGCCCTTGCTTCCCTTGCCTTTGGCGATGTTTCTAGGAAGAAGTTGCTGCGGCTGAGGTTGAAGAGGTTGCTACCTGTGTTTTCCTTTAGGATTTTAATGGACTCCTGTCTCACATTGAGGTCTTTCTACTATTTTGAGTCTATTTGTGTGTGTGGTGTAAGGAAATGGTCCAGTTTCATTCTTCTGCATGTGGCTGTCCAATTTTCCCAACACCATTTGTTGAAGAGACTGCCTTTTTTCCATTGGACATTCTTTCCTGCTTTGTCAAAGATTAGTTGACCGTAGAGTTGAGGGTCCTTTTTTGGGCTCTCTCTTCTGTTCCATTGATCTATGTGTCTATTTTTGTGCCAGTACCCTACTGTCTTGATGATTACAGCTTTGTAATAGAGCTTGAAGTCCGGAATTGTGATGCCACCAGTTTTGCTTTTCTTTTTCAACATTCCTCTGTCTATTCGGGGTCTTTTCTGGTTCCATACAAATTTTAGGATTATTTGTTCCATTTCTTTGAAAAAAGTGGATGGTATTTTGATGGGGATTGCATTGAATGTGTAGATTGCTCTAAGTAGCATTGACATCTTCACAATATATGTTTTTCTAATCCATGAGCATGGAATGTTTTTCCATTTCTTTGTGTCTTCCTCAATTTCTTTCATGAGTATTTTATAGTTTTCTGAGTACAGATTCTTTGCCTCTTTGGTTAGATTGATTCCTAGGTATTTAATGGTTTTTGGTGCAATTGTAAATGGGGTCGACTCCTTAATTTCTCTTTCTTCTGTCTTGTTGTTGGTGTATAGGAATGCCACTGATTTCTGTGCATTGATTTTATATCCTGCCACTTTACTGAATTCCTGTATGAGTTCGAGCAGTTTTGGGGTGGAGTCTTTGGGGTTATCCAAATAAAGTATCATATCATCTGCAAAGAGTGAGAGTTTGAATTCTTTGCTGATTCAGATGCCTTTTATTTCTTATTGTTGTCTGATTGCTGTGGCTAGGACTTCTAATACACTGTGGAATAGCAGTGGTGATAGTGGACATCCCTGCCATGTTCCTGACCTTAGGGGGGAAGCTCTCAGTTTTTCCCCATTGAAAATGATATTCACTGTGGGTTCTTCATAGATGGCTTTTATGATATTGAGGTATGTACCCTCTATCCCTATACTCTGAAGAGTTTTGATCAAGAAAGGATGCTGTACTTTGTCAAATGCTTTTTCTGCATCTATAGAGGATCATATGGTTCTTGTTCTTTCTTTTATTAATGAATTGTATCACATTGATTGATTTGCAGATGTTGAACCAAACTTGCAGCCCAGGGATAAATCCCACTTGGTCGTGGTGAATAATCCTTTTAATGTACTGTTGGATCCTATTGGCTAGTATTTTGATGAGAATTTTTGCAACCATGTTCATCAAGGATACTGGTCTGTAATTCTCCTTTTTGATGGGGTCTTTGTCTGGTTTTGGGATCAAGGTAATGGTGGCCTCGTAAAATGAGTTTGGAAGTTTTCCTTCCATTTCTATTTTTTGGAACAGTTTCAGAAGAATAGGTATTAATTCTTCTTGAAATGTTTGGTAGAATTCCCCTGGGAAGCCATCTGGCCCTGGGCTTTTGTTTGTTGGCAGATTTTTGATGACTGCTTCAATTTCCTTAGTGGTTATAGGTCTGTTCAGGTTTTCTATTTCTTCCTGGTTCAGTTTTGGTAGTTGATACATCTCTAGGAATGCATCAATTTCTTCCAGAATATCTAATTTGCTGGCATATAGTTGCTCATAATATGTTCTTATAATTGTTTGTATTTCTTTGGTGTTGGTTGTGATCTCTCTTCTTTCATTCATGATTTTATTTATTTGGGTCATTTCTCTTCTCTTTTTGATAAGTCTGGCCAGGGGTTTATCAATCTTGTTAATTCTTTCAAAGACCAGCTCCTAGTTTCGTTGATCTGTATTACTGTTCTATTGGTTTCTATTTCATTGATTTCTGCTCTGATCTTTATTATTTCTCTTCTCCTGCTGGGTTTAGGCTTTATTTGCTGTTCTTTCTCCAGCTCCTTTAGGTGTAGGGTTAGGTTGTGTATTTGAGACCTTTCCTGTTTCTTGAGAAAGTATAGGTCTGTTGCCAATCTAATGTTTCTACCATTGTAGGTTACAGATCTCTTCTCCTGAGCTGCTTTCAGGATTTTCTCTTTGTCTCTGAGACTCGTAAGTTTTACTATTAGATGTTGGGGTGTTGACCTATTTTTATTGATTTTGAGGGGGGTTTTCTGTGCCTCCTGGATTTTGATGCCTGTTTCCTTCCCCAAATTAGGGGAGTTCTCTGCTATAATTTGCTCCAATATACCTTCTTCCCCCTCTCTCTTTCTTCTTCTGAGATCCCAATTATTCTAATAGTGTTTCGTCTTATGGTATCACTTATGTCTCGAATTCTGCCCTCCTGATCCAGGAGCTCTTTAGCTCTCTTTTTCTCAGCTTCTTTATTTTCCATCATTTGGTCTTCTATATCACTAATTCTCTCTTCTGCCTCATTTATCCTAGCAGTTCTGACATCTTACTAATGTCCGTATTGATTAGGTCCCTGGCAGTCGGTACTGCCTCTTGTTCTTTTTTTTTGAGGTGATTTTTTCCATCTTGTCATTTTGTCTAGAGGAGAATGGATGAATGAGAGAACAAAATGCTAACAGAGTAACAACGACCCCAGAAAAATATACACTAAACAAATCAGAAGAGACCTGGAATGGGGGGAAAAGAAAGGGAAAGAACAAAAAAAGAAAAAGATAAAAAGAAAAAAAAAACAGAATATGATCAAATATGATCAGGTTGGTGCATAGATCAGTACCACACACTAGATTTTGGGCTTATTTTGGTCTGTTAGAAGAAGGTGCCTCCCAAATTTTAAGGAAAGAAAAACTTATATATGTACAAAAATAAGGGTAAATACGATGAAGGGATGGAATATGACTGTAAAGTTGAAAATTATAAAAGATTTTATAAAAGGAATTGATAAGATAATAAGGTGGTTGAAAAAAGAAAGAAGAGGATTTAAAAAAAAAAGGGGGAGAGAATGTGATCAGGCAGGAGACTAGAACAAAGCCATACACTAGAGATTTAGGGTATATTTTGGTCTGTTAGAAGTAACTGTATCCCAAAATTTTAAAGAGAGAAAAGTTTATATATACATATCAAAAATAAGGTTAACTATTATGAAGGGATAGAATATGACTCTAAAAATGAAAAATAAAAAGTTTTTTTAAAAAGGGATTGATAAGATGTTGGTTGAAAAAGGGAAAAAGAAAAATTCAAAAAAACAAAAGAAAAAGGAAAAAAAAAGAAAATTAAAAAAATTAAGTTTGAAAGACTAAATAATCATGGGATAAAAGCCATGAATTCTATGTGCAGTATTCCCCTAGTGCTGGAGTTTGGCCATTCTCACTGATGGGTAAACTTGGTCTTGCCTGGCTGTTCTTGCTGATCTTCTGGTGGAGGGGCCTGTTGTAGTGTTTCTCAGATGTTTTTGCTGGATGTGGAATTGCCCTGCCCTTGCTGGGGGCCTGGCTAAATAATCTGCTCGGGTTTGCTCTCGGGAGCTTTTGTTCCCTGCAAGCTTTCCCTACAGCTTTGGAGGATGAGAGTGAAAATGGTGGCCTCCCAATCTCCACCCAGAGGAGCAGAGAACTCAGGGCCCCACTCCTTAGTGAGCCTCCAGAGAAAAGCAGTCAGTCATTCCCTTCTCCCCAGTGTCCGGCCACACTCTGTTCTCACCCGGCCTGTGACCAAGCGTTTCTATCTCTGGCACCCGACCCCGGGTGGAGTCTCCAAACCCAGCAGATCCTTGCGGTGCACTTCCGCACCGCTCCTCCCTGGGGAGGAAGAGGAGTCTCCCCGGATCTGCCGCTTGTTGGGTCCCTGCTGGAGGAGTAGTGACCCGACTGTGCTGCAGATCACAGTTTATGGCAACCCTGAGCTGAGAGCCCACTCCTTGGCTCTGTCTCTGCTGCCCACTTCCCCACTCCGATACCTGGGGGCTCTGCCGTACTCTGGCACCCCCGGTCTTCCTGTGACCCTGAGGGTCCTGAGACCACATTGTCCCAGTGAGGGTTCCACCTCTTGCTTTGCCACTGGAGTGACGCCCCTCAGCAGAGCCGACTTCTAAAATTTCCGATTTTGTGCTCTGCTGCTCTGTCACTTGCCAATAGAGGCTGACGGAGGCCCCCTTCCCCTGCCGTCTATCTTCCCGAATAGCGCCTCGGACTTACTTCTCCACACGTTCCAGAAAGTGGTCGCTTTTCTGTTCAGAGAGTTGCTGCTATTCCTTTCTTCGATCTCCTGTTGCATTCGTAGGTGTTCAGAATGGTTTGATCCCTATCCAGCTGAATTCCTGGGACCAGATGAAATTTAGGTCTCCTATTCCTCCGCCATCTTGCTCTCTATCTCTGTATTCTTTAATGCACCCAGATCATTCAGTCACCCATCAGTTTTTCTGATGGTGGTTAGAGTATACTGTCCAGAGCAATACCTATGCATGCTAATCTGTATGGACTTTCAGCTGTATGATTTTATATATATATACATATATATGTATACATACACACACATAAGTATATATATAATTATATAATATATAATTTAAACAAGATATATAATGGACAAAGTTTAAAATACAGGAAACAATAAATTTGGTTTTTTTTTAAAGATTTTTATTTATTTGAGAGGAAAAGCATGAGAATTGGGCGGGGGGGGTCAGTCGAGGGGCAGAGGGAGAGGGAGAGTGACTCTCAAGCAGATGCCCCACTGAGCATGGAGCCCAATGCAGGGCTCAATCTCACGACCCTGAGATCATGACCTGAGCCAAAACCAAGAGTCAGCTGCTTAACTGACTGAGCCACCGGGTGCCCCTAAATTTGGTTGTTTGAATGGAAGGATATAATGGATGGGATTTAATAACTTGTGTATGGTACCTTTGTTCATACTGCTGGTAAAAGCATAGACTTGGAGATACTTAGGTTCGAATCTCTAGCTTCAGGAGCTGTATGAACATGGCAACTCACTAAAACTTTTTACAATATACTCTTTGTTAAACCAAAAACAGCATTGCATAGCTTTTAGAGTTATTATAAGGATGAAATACAAACAATGTGGGCACATTTCTAGGTAGAATTCCTCACACACATGTGGGGGGGTGGGCAGAAAAAATAGTAATTACAAACAGAATTCTCACAAATTATATGATCTTTTAAAACAATTTTGCCTTCAGTTCCTAAGGTACTAATATATTTATCTTTAGTTCACTGGCTATCCCTCCTTTCCCCTTCCCTTGTACACTTGTTTTTGGCTATGGACAAATTCATTAAACAGTTTAAATTATGTGCATGTTATAGACAAATTCATTAAATAGTAAAAAATCAGTACAAGTATTCAATCCTAAAATCATGCATCCAAGCATGTATTGAAGCTTCTATCTGGAAACCCTCATGACCAAACAGCTGATTATGGTCTTCCTTAGAAAGCTCCAGTGAAAAGGAAGCTATAGAAGGTTCTAGACCACTAATTGACTCTCCTGTAGGTCTGGCACTGTCAGGGTGAACCTAGGGAATAATCCAAATTGCTAGGTTTACAGGGAAGTGAGGTTTGGCATCCTATCTGCTGGCTGTGACATTTTAGAAGGATTTTTCTTCTATGCTGATACTCACATGTAGGTCTTATTTTGTAATCCCACCTCACCTTCTAGGCTTGGAGGGAAAGAAAGGTGGTGAAAACTAATACCAACTGTAGGACCCTTAAATTCAGATACAGAATCAGTACCACTCAGGCAGGCTTGAAGTACTGGAAAAGGAAGGTTCTAATTCCTTTTCTCCTACTTGTTAGCTAGTTGTCTTTGAGCAGCAAGATAATTTCTTGATGACTTAGTTTCCTCATTCATCAAATGCAAATCATTATACCCACCCAATAGCATCATGGCCAGGATTACAGGAAAGCTTATGTGGGTTCCAGTCAAAAAGATTTAAAACCACTGCAGGAGACATGAAACCAATGTTTGCTCAGCTGAGAAAAATAGTTCCAGATATGACTCTTACCTAGAGCAGCTCATAGTATTTAATACCTCCTTTTCCCGGGCTTTTTCATTTCCTCATTCTTATTGTATCTATTAATCCACTATATGGTCAAATATGAGGCATGTAGGAAAAAATACCATAAAATAATGATGCAATTTGATCAGTAATTATAAAGTGAACTCCCATGTATCCATGCACCCATTACCCAGTAGACTGAGGCCAGCCTCCCAAAATTCCAAATTCCCTTCCTCCCCATCATCTTCCTCTCCTCAGAAGTGAACGTCATTCTAATGTCCATGATAATCACTTTCTGCTTGTCTTTATAGTTTTACTACCTGTATGCATCCCTAAAAGTACAGTTTAGTTTTGTCTGTTTTCTAACTTTATGTAAGTGAAATAGCACCCTATATATTCCTTTTCACTCTATCTTCTTGTTAAAAAGATTTATTTATTTATTAGAGAGAAAGATAGTGCAGGGGTGGGGAGCAGAGCAGAGGAAGAGGGAGAGAGAATCTCTAGCAGACCCTCCACTGAGCATGGAGCCCCAAAGCAGGGCTGGAGCTCTTGACCCTGAGATCATGACCCGAGCTGAAATCAAGAGTCAGATGCTTAACCGACTGAGCCACCCAAGCCTCCCCCCTTTTTTTTCTCTACCTTGCCTTTATTTTTCAAAATTACATTTGTGAGATTCATGTTGTTTGAACATTCATTTTAATTGGCTATATAGCATTGTATAAAATAAATTAACTCCAGGTCATATATATATTCCACTGTGGACAGACATTCATTTTTGTTTCCAGCTTCAATCTGTTATAAACCATGTTGAAATATAGACATTCTTGTATATGTTTTCTGGTGCTCAGGTGTCTTTGGGTCCCCACTAAAGTAGAGGCTGAGATAAGGTTGTGGCATGGGGACTTTATTTGGGAAATCCACGTTCTCTGGGAAGGGGAAGTGAGGGAGCAGATAGAGCAGGTGAAGGAAGGAAGACAAGCCTTACACTGCACCGGCCAAGGACAAGGACATTCTTCCAGCTCAGGGATTGAAAAACTGTCAGAGCAGAGTGGTTTCAGAGCTCTGTTAGTTCACCAAGTTCCCATTTTTCCCTGAGTGGGTTCTGATAAGTCATTGATATCTTGTCAACCTTTTGTTGGCTTTAAGAAGTTCATGAAATATTTATTCAGCTTTATTAGTTGTGTGTGTGGTAAGTCATTTAAGGAACAAGAAATCCCTTATTTGTATTTCAACTTGCTTCCTTGCAATATCTCCCCCACCCCGTATTGTGCTTTTATTCAGGAACAGGTGCAGCTGCTGTCACAGAAGAGTAGGATATAACAATAAGTTATATAAAAATATAACAAAATAACATATATATGTGTGCATATATATATTGAATAATGAAATCATTGTTGTAGTGTTCCTTTTTTTTTCTTTTTATCCTTAAAGTAAAATCATCTGTACATGTGCGTTACTCGTATTGGGCATGAAAATCTTGTAGGTCACCTTGCTAACCTGGATAAAGTCAGTATGACCACTCATCTCTGTGTGAGCATCCTTCACCAAACATACAGAAATTTAAGACGCTTAAAAATGTATATTTTATCACATATTTCTGATTTATTTTCTACTTCAGTAAGCTATGGTGAATAGAAACAATATTTTTTAAAAAGAATATCTTCAATAAAATTTTGACATAACATTGTAAAATGTTACTTTTTCAAACAATAATAAAATAAAATAAAATGTTACGTTTTCAGGATGTTAGTAGGTACATCAAATGAACACACTAGTCTACATAAAAGATTGGGCCTTCTCAAGCTCTAGCAAATCTGACTTTAGCCACTCAAAGTATTGAGAATTGCACAGTGATCATTATTAGTTTCAGCAAATAGCGACTTGGATACTATGTGCACTCTTAAAATGTTTCCTCAGGCAGCAGCACTGCTGTGCTCACTCCCTAACCCAAGTTTTTGATGTTCCAGGACATCTGAATGCAAAAATGGTACATAAGTTGGTGATAAGATCTTTCCAAAATACAATAGATTTCTTGTATTCTGTATTACCATTTGTAGAGACACTGATAGCCAGAACTTTGGAATTTTACCATTTTTCTTCTGCCAAATTGAGTACCAGTATTCCCTAATGATCTTCTCTCTTCCTTAGTTACAAAAATGAACATTGTGCTGTGGCTACAAGGAGAGATATGGTGGACAGGTTCCATGTACCACATGTGAATTCACCCACTCCGGTCACAAACCCTTAGAGCTACTCACTTTTGGCCTTTGGAGGGATCACTGAGTGGAATTAAAGTTTAGGGGTTTTTAGATAATTTGCCTACCAACCACAGTTTGACAGCTTGACTCAGATAGCCTCCCAGATAGCAGCCTGGAATGTCTCACATTACACTAGGGAAGGAAAGAACACTGTGTGGTCATGGAAAGAGCACTGTGTGGCACTCAGATTGGGTTCAAGTTTAAGTTGCTACACCCTACATGTGTGACCTTGACAACATGTACCTAGGTTCCCAGCATTCCAGTTTATCTGTTGGAGATGTGGTATCAGCTGTTCAATTGACTGGGTCTGTCTACCAGAACATCTTTGCAAACTGTCAACACGTGGAAATAAATCCAGATATTAGGGATTCGTATCTTGCCTCTTTCTAGAAATGAGCTTATTCTCATCTCATTCTTACCCTTCGCACAGCCTGGAGGGAGACAGTGGTGTCACCTCACAGCCACTTTTCACCTTTCACAGAGAAGCCCAGGAAAGTAACACCATCCAAGCTGTCATCACCTCTCACCTGGACCACAGCAAAGCCTCCTATTTGGGCTTCCCTGGCCCACACTTGTTCCCAACAGTGCATGCTCCATGGAGCCATCACAGTGATGTTTTAAAATGTTTTGAAATTTTACCTTCTGCTTAAAATGCCCCAAGGCTTGTCAGCACACACTCATTGGAAACCTAAATTCCTCCTAACAAAGCTCTGCAAACTCTCACCACCACCTGCCTTTCTAACCTCACCTCCTGCCACTCCCTCTACCTCCAAGTTCCAGGCTTGCTCGCCTTCTTTTCATTCCTCACACAAACCAGGTTCTTCTCTAACCCACCTCATGGCCTTTGCACATTCTGTTCCCCCTTCTAGGCATGTCCTTCCCTGGCTTCTTCACATGGAATGGTCCTCTTCACCCTCTCAGTTTCATGTCACCTCTCCAGAAAAATCATCCTCACTTGCCCTATGTAGTCTTTCCCCAGCATCTTTCACTTTCTTGGCATTGCCCTAGTTACTTCCCTGGCAAACCAATTGCAGTCTCAAAATATCTCCAAACCTCAGTCTTCCCTTTTGCTCTCTGTTTGCTCCCATCCCAGTGGAAGCTCCAACAGAAAGCTCATCTGCCACAGGCAATTCTGGATCATGGATATCTTGAAGGGTGCCTGGCACATTATAGGCTCTCGATAAACATTTGGGAAAGCAAGGGCCTTTGGAATCCAACTCAGACTACCTCTTCTTTTATCACAAACCAGCTCTCCCTCTACATTTCAACACCACCAACAGAGTCTATCACTTTGCCTTTCAACATCTGTTTTTTGTTTTGTTTTGTTTTTTTCCTCAAGAAGAAAATGCTTCTGTGTTGCCTAATTTTGCATACTCATCTTTGGAGATGAGCGCCATCAGCACCTTCTCCAAGAAGCTTCTGTGAATATCCTTAAATTGTGTTTAATTGACCTTCTTAAGTGCTTCTTCTGTGTGACTGAGTGACCCACAGCATATCCTTACTATTTGCTTACCAAGTGCTTTTAGAATATTTTTGTTTTGTTTGGTTTTGTCTCCATCCTTCCATTCTCTGCCAAAGGCCAGAGATAACCTATTTTTTTTATTTTTTATTTTTGTTTTTTTGAGAGAGAGACATGCATGCATGTATGTGGGGTGGGGAGGGGCAAAGGGAGAGGGAACGGATTTTAAGCAGACTCCGAACTGAGCGTGGAAGCTGACGCAGGGCTTAATCTCACAACACTGAGATCATGACCTGTGCAGAAATCAAGAGTTGGACACTTAACCGACTAAGCCATCCAGGTGCCCTAACAGAGATAAACTTTTTATCCACATATTCACAATATCTACTACCATGCTTAACACATAGTAGGTGTCAAAAGAAATGTGTGGTGAATGAAGAGCTCGGTGAAAGGATGGCCAATTAGTCATATAAAACAGCTTGAAATAAATCAAATATTAAACATATGAAAGTAGCAAAAGAAAAGACAGTTAAAACATCTCTTCAGGCATTTCTCTGGGCATCCACCCTCCTGAGTTGTATTATTTGAGGGTCTGTGTTATTCTAGGGACAAGGGACAGTGAAGAATATAATGTTTACAATGTTCTGTGAGTGCTACATCCTTTCCTTCACCTCTTTCCTTAGGAAAGCCCAATGAGTTAGAGCTATAGATAAGTTTTAAATGAGTTTAGATGACATAAACAAGTCAGAGTCCATTGTCCAAGATCGAACAACCACGGAAATGACAAAGTGGAATTACACCCAAGATTTTCGGTCTATACCATAGATAAGCATGGCTATTGGGCCCCCCTCCCCAACCTGGAAGGGGAATCATGGTGTCTTTAATACACATGCTCTGAGTTGAGGCTTAAACCTTTTACCTGCTGGATTGGTGGCCAAAGCTACATTTATTTATATGAATTAAAAAATAACTCCAAATCATATAATATTAGTACCAGTATCTCTGCCAAAGTTATAGAAGATGCAACACAATTTTCAAATAATAAAAATAGGAATGCCTAATGGAAACCAAATGAGTTTATTTAAGGCTAAACTAAAATTACTCAAATCATAGTTGATGCTTGAGAGGACTTCACGGATTAGACCTCAGTGAGTCTTTTTTTTTTTTTTTTTTTTACTTTGGTCAGACACCAGAACATCTGGGATTTAAGATGTTTTCTTCAGAACACTACCAAGCATGAAACTTAAAATAACTACTTGTCAATCACATGTAGACAAGTAATAGCATATGCCAATTGCTTAAGAAGACATTAATGTGTGTGTGCATGTGTGTGTCTTTTGCCAGAGAAAATGTAAGTCTTTTATTTTGCCCATAAATAATAATCTTTCACTAGAGCCCTCTCTCAAATATCAGTTAGTCTAGGTAGGGGGGTGTCATCCAAATCAAGGATGATCTAGCAATCTTTCACTGAAGCAGTAATATAAGTGCCCATGTAGTAATCCTCAGTCTTAGATTCCCTACCTCCCACTTCACACCCCGCCTCTCCTTTCCAAGATGCCCTACGGGTATAGGAAGGAGCTCACGACATCCTCACAGAAACTGTGTGTTAAGGGAAGTTCTTGGGTCCACACAGCACATCCTCTGGATGCTTGGAGATCCATGCTGGCAATGGCTGCATCAGTGTCTCCTGTGGGTTAGTGTCCCCTGTGGTACACTGTCCCTGACCACCATTAGAGCACCCTCACAAGTCCATGATCCTAAAGACCCCCTTTTAGAGTCCCATTAGTCTGATCCTTGCTCTTAGAAACATCAGATCTGAGAGTACCGAAGTCTCCTGCATAACGTAAGGAAACAAGAATGCCGCTACCTGCTCACTGTCCAACTACGTCACACTGATGCTGCCACCATAGACGTGCGCCATCACACTGCACTAGCCAGCAGGTCTGTAAGCAGATCTTCTAGAAGCTTATGGCCCATCAGTCCCTTTGTTGGATATTGAAAGTCTTTGTTGGCTACCTAGGTGCCTTATCAATGGGGGACGGGAGAAAAGCAGACTCTAGAACCTGGTCCACTTATTTTCCCAAGTCTTTTCATTTTTCCTCTTTATAGGAGAAGAAAAGGAAACTCAAATTTTAAAATCATGTGCATTAGCATTTTTCTATGGTTGAGAAAGCCCATGACTATTCTATTTTTTCAGTGACAAACTTTGTCATTAAATTGCAAATTTTTACTGCATTACAATTTGAAAAACACGTATCTACTCCAGCAACATCATTTTAAAGATGAGATCAAAAGAAACCATATGAATTTCCTAAAATCTCAATTCTGATTCTGACCAAACTGCTACTCAGCAATTCTAAAAGGGGGCACTAAATTTTCATCCCCTAAATTCAGAGTACATGGTCATATAGTGAGAATTAAGTGCTTAGGTAAACAATAGATACAATTTCTAAGAATGGCTTGGGTCTCTGAAGGTCTCTACTTTATGAATTTACGTAACTGAGTTATACAGAACTTGAGACCAAGCCCAGGAGCAAAAAATGCATCCCATTATTTACTCAGTAGCTCATCCATCCAGACATTTACCCATTCATTCATTTATTCATTCATTCATTCAACAAAATGTGTTGATAACCTACCTATTATATTTTGGGCACAGTGCTGATAAATGTTTTGAGTTGTTAAAGTATAATTTTGTAAAACAAGCTCCCTTCCATCAAAGGGAACTAGGTGACAGGCAATGCATGTTTGGAAGTACCATCATGGAAATATTTAGAGGGCTCTGTGGGATCATGGAGTCATTAGCTGGAACACCAAGAAAGGGGCCATATAGAAGGTGGAATTTTTTTTTAAAGATTTTATTTATTTATTTGAGACAGAGAGAATGAGATAGAGAGAGCATGAGAGGGAGGAGGGTCAGAGGGAGAAGCAGACTCCCTGCCGAGCAGGGAGCCCGATGCGGGACTCGATCCCGGGACTCCAGGATCATGACCTGAGCCGAAGGCAGTCGCTTAACCAACTGAGCCACCCAGGCGCCCCCATCTTTATGTCTTGATGCCTAAGCTCATACTATCACCAGTATAGCTTCCAGTGTTTAGTAAAACTTTACTTTCAGATTCATTTCAAATTCCACCTTCTAGGGCGCCTGGGTGGCTCAGTTGGTTAAGCGACTGCCTTCGGCTCAGGTCATGATCCTGGAGTCCCGGGATCAAGTCCCGCATCGGGCTCCCTGTTCAGCAGGGAGTCTGCTTCTGCCTCTGACCCTCCCCCCTCTCATGCTCTCTCTATCTCATTCTCTCTGTCTCAAATAAATAAATAAAATCTTTAAAAAAAAAAAAAGACATAAAGATGGGTCACTTTCTTTCTTTTTTTTTTTTTAAAGATTTTATTTATTTATCCATGAGAGACAGAGACAGAGACAGAGAGAGAGAAAGAGAAGCAGAGGGAGAAGCAGGCTCCTAAGGAGCAGGGAGTCCTATGCGGGACTCGATCCCAGGACCCGGGGATCATGACCTGAGCTGAAGGCAGACGCTTAATCATCTGAGCCACCCAGGCGCCCAAGATGTGTCACTTTCTATTGAAAAGCTCTTTATTCCTTACTTGGAGTTTTTGTAATAGCTAACATCAGTGGGTTGTTTTAGTAGCAACTTACTATTTAAAGCAAATAAATGGCATATAGTGTGATGGGAAGAAGTGGGAATAAAAAGTGGATTACAAAAGGTGGCTCAGTCATTAGGCATCTGCCTTTGGCTCAGGTCATCATCCCAGGGTCCTGGGATTGAGTCCCGCATCGGGCTCCCTGCTCTGCGGGAAGCCTGCTTCTCCCTCTCACATTCCCCCTGCTGTGTTCCCTCTCTTGCTATCTCTCTCTGTCAAATAAATAAATAAAATCTTTAAAAAAAAAAAAAAGATTACATGACAGAAGTCCTGAGTTCAAGTGTTTGTTATTCAATTAACTAGCTATAAGACTGTGTCAATTAACCTCCTTTGTGTATGTTCCCCAGATAAACAAGTTTTTATTTATTTGAGAGAGGGAGAGAGTGTGTAAACATGAATGTAAGGGAAGGGCAAGGGGAGAGGGAGAGAGAGAATCTCCAGCAGGCTCCTCTCTGAGCTCGAAGCCTTACTTGGAGCTAGATCTCATGACCCTGACGTCACAACCTGAGCCGAAATCAAGAGTTGGATGCCAAACCCACTGAGCCACCCAGGCATCCCAATAAACAAGTTTTAAATCATAAACAATAGTAACAATAACAAGAATTACTAAAGGATGTTCTATGTCACTGGCATGTGTTTTTAAACTAATTAATGCTTACAACAACACTATCATGTAGGGACGCCCGGGTGGCCTAGTCGGTTAAGCATCTGCCTTCAGCTCAGGTCATGATACCAGGGTCCTGGGATTGAGTCCTGCCTCGGGTTCCTTGCTCAGCAGGGAGCCTGCTTCTCCCTCTGCCTGCCGCTCCCCCTGTTTGTGCTCTCTCTCTGACAATAAATAAATAAATTTAAAAAAAATAAATAAAAATAAAACAATAACAACAGCACTATCATGTAAATACTCTCATTTTTCCAATTTTAGGAACAATCAAAGTCTCATTTTTTAGATCCATGAAATATAGGGAGGGTGGGGGTTGCTAGTAAGCAATGCTGTTTCATGGACTGCCCCCACTTCTGAGAAATCTGATTCACTAACTCTGTGGAAATTCAACTTGCCTGTTCAATACAATCAACTGGAAAGCTTTTCTAATTACCAAAGTATGACCACCACCCAGATAAATTCAACCAGGATATCTAGTTGGGTGGTCCATTTACATTTGTCCTCAGAGTGTTCTAGTGTGCAGCCTTAATGGAGAACCCCTGATCTCAATCTGTTCATCCAGCTCCCCAGATAGTTCTGAACCATGTTGAAAATCTTTCCTCATGACCCTAAGGTGAGAGAGGAACAAGAAGGATGCATGGTAGAGGAGGAGATGATAATGACTGAGGAGACCAGGAGAAAACACTGGGCAGAGGCCACAGCCAGGCTCCATGTTTGGCAGTGAAAGCAATTTAACTTGTTTTCAATAATTTAAGTGAGCAATGTGAGCCAGCGTTGCAAGTCATTGGAACCAAGACTTCACTAAGTAGTTAAACAAGAGGGACACCTCGGTGGCTCAGTTGGTTAAACATCTGACTCTTGGTTTCAGCTCAGGTCATGATCTTGGGGTTGTGAGATCAAGCCCCCCAGTAGGCTCTGTGCTCACCTCAGTGTCTGCTTGAGGTTCTTTCCCTCTCCCTCCTCCCCTGCTACCCATGCTCTCTCTGTCTCTCTGTCCCCCCTCTCAAATAAATAAATAAATAAATAAAATCTTATTTTAAAAAAAGTTAAACAAGAGCCCTGATCAAAACTGAAAGCTCCACCACATTCAGTTACAAGCATGGTGCTTGGAAGGGTTGGGGGGCGGGGGGGCGGGGGAAGAAACAGAGTCCTGTGTAATAAAGCAACATGAGGTCAGCTCTGGGTTGGAACTTCACGTTTCTTTATTAAAAATCATGGAGAAGAGATTAAACAGAAATGAAAACAGAGGGAGAGAAACCCACTGTTGACACTTAATTGTAAAGTTGCTAAACATGCAGATTTGGGGAGTAGAAATAATACAAATGTGATAAAAAAGATTAAGATGTAAAAAATGTTATGATTAGTCTTTCCATCCAACAGGAAACATCAAAGGGGTCTTGTATCTAAGGAATGAATGGCCTTATGATTAAGGAAAAATTGGTATTTGCCTTGGAAATACAAAATCCAAGAAGATTAGCATCTTAGTTTACTTCTCCATACTTACCTCTATTTCCTCTTGCCTTACCTTGGGCTACTTTGACTCTGAGAATGGAAGGATCAGATGCACAAGTAGGTTTTAATGGAACATGCAGTTTACCCGTTTACATAGATCATCTTGTTTATTGTTCATAGTAACGTTGTGAGATAGGCATTATTGGACCCTTTGACAGATAAGAAACATGCTCAAGGCACTGAAGATGTCACTTCTCAAGATCACACAGAAAGTGTAAAGTTGAGATTTGGGCATAAACAAGTTCCAAAGCCTGAACTGATTCCACTCCAGCAATCCAACTGCTTTGGACTTCAGCTGGAAGCAGAGTTAGAATTTCAGCCCTTACACCTTACCGCCACATCCCAATGCATTTGCCACACCTCCTACCACACATACAACTTCTGTGAGCCTGGATTTCCTCAGGAAAGAAATGAGGAAAACAATAAGTAGCTCCTCAGGTTGCAGAGGTAATTGCATGGGGTCAAGTCTGTGAAATAACTGTTTTCCAACATTTTGTTATGAGATCGTCAAACATACAGCAAAGCTGAAAAAACTTTACAGTAAATACACATACAGCTGTGGAGTGAAAGTCTATGATTAGCATTTTGCTACAATTGCTAAACTGCATATCTGTCCCTCTATCCATCACTCTATTCACCAGTCCATCTTATTTTTGGATGCATTTACAAGTAATTTGCAGACATCAGTATACTTCCTTATGTATCTGAAGTTGGTTTTCAAATGTCAAAATCTTTATAAAAGCATGGAACATAATTATTAAAATTATGCTTCTTATTGTAATAGTTTCCTCCCATTACTTCTATCACACGCCTATTTCCAGTTTTGATAGTATTTGTTTATTATGCTTTGTTATTGGACAACACTTTCTAACAGTTAAAGAAAAAAAAAAAAGCTGCCGTTCATTCTGCTTCCTCTTGGCCTTCTCGGGGACCATCTCTCTTTGGAGGACATATCTACCTTTTGTTCTCAGCTCCCCCAATCCATTCTGCCTCCTTCACTCCAGTTACTTTTTCAATATCTGTCCATTTCCCCAAATATGGTGAGAATAGAATGTGTTCCAGATGGGAAATTTATTAAAACATGCCTATAAAGCATGGGGTAGAAGAGGAAGAGAAGCAAGCATTTGCAATGCACTGTGTCAGTTTTCTTTTTATATTTTATTCTATAATATATAAGCACAAAATACATTTAAATATATCTTACATATGATGTGTAATGTAATATTGGTAATCATTTATTATTTATTTATATATTATGGAATAATTATATCCACTTATATATTCTTATATATTCTATCCATACTGTAAAATATAAATATTGTACATAGTAGCTGTATATCATAGATTACATGTAATATATTATGTGGATAATAAATATTAAATTATCTCTTTATCATTAATTTATACATAAATAAATATGTGAATGGCCCATAAATCCAGAGCACACTTTATTTCAGTAAAATGTTGAAAAATAAAAGAAAATTTTAAAAAAAGAAAGGAGCAAAGAGAACTGCCATATCTTGAACACAGCAGAACAGAGCAGACCAATACTCTGGATTCATTGAAAAAAAGTAAACTACTCACATCAGGAAGGCTGCAGAAGCTGTTGGACTTTAAGGAAGTAATTGGCATGATGTGAGAGTTTCACTGCAGTTACAAGAGCAAGTAATCACTGACTGCCATCATCATCCACATGCTACATGATATTATCATCTAACTGTGGATGAGAAAGCAGACGTCATTCTCTCCAAACACAGATATTTTAGCTTCTGTGGAGTTGCTAAAGAATAAAGTGAACAGTCACGAATTCTAGAGAAGTGCTCTGATTCACACATTGACATCTGGCCCGGTTCCATGCAGTTTTCACAAAATGTACAGCAAATTCCCCAAAAGCTTTCTTAGTGTTGGCAGTGGCACCAGGAGCCAAGCACGAAGCAAAATATTAACATTTCACACAAAGAGCGGGTCACACCATGTGAGTTTCAGGAACAAAATGCCTCTATTTCCCCAGAGTTTATGCTGATGACAGGGCCTCTTGCACAGCTCATTACCAATGCTCTGATGGCTTCTCCCAGAAGGATGTATTGACTTTTGTTGGCATTGAAAAGATTCTCAAAAGATCAAAATAATAAGATCAAGTGACAACAGTCTCTGTAGGAATGGAATGCTTTTGCTCAATAGTGCCGGAACTGGTTGCATTGAGAAGAGGTGTTTCCTGTGGAGAACCCTATGCGAGCGTTGCTTTTTGCAGGGGGTTTCACAGCATCTGAGACAAAGGAGATGTTGGTACAACATATGCCATATCTCAAGGAGGGCTACATCTCTCCAAAGGAAGAGATGTGGTGCAGGAAAACTCAGAGATGCCTTCTCCAGGATATCTGCACCATCACTGTGAACATCCAATCCATCTAGCTCTTCAAGTCGTAAAGTACCTCCTCCCAGCAGAGAGGAAAAATAAAAGCCCCTGGCAGCCTTTGAGATCCCTGACCCCCCAGGAAAACCTAGTTTCTTTCTCTATAGTGATTAATTAGAAATGAAGTGCCAGAACGGGCACTTGTTAACAATACAGAATCCCAGGCTTATTTTGAGTACTTGATGTATGGCTATCGGTTTACATACATCATCACTAGTCTTCTAGAATCATGCACGCCAAATACTATTATGACCTTTTACAGACGAGGAGACTGAGGTATCACAAGGTAAATCATCTTGTTTGAGGTCTCATCATAGTACTATGACCTCATGGCACTACTGAATAGTGTCCGTGGGATGGAAACTCAGGTATGTCAAACTCTAAAGCTTAGGCTTCTACCAATATCCCATACCATTGATTGCATAGAATGTTTATTAATTACTAGATATTTTTTATGTTCAAGTAATGTAAGTTACATAGGAGATGGGTTTTAGAACAGTTCTCAAAGTTTAACATGCCTACAGACCACCTGGGGATCTTGTTAAATGCAAACTTTGATTCAGCAAGTCTAGGGTATAGCCTGGACTCTGTTTCTAGCAAGTGCCCTACTGGGTGCTGCTGATCAGAGGACCACACTTGAAGTATCAGCGTTTAGAGCATATAATCTTTTTTTTTCTTTAATTTTTTTTTTTTTTTTTTTTTTTTTAGAAAGGGAGAGTGTGAGAGGAAGTGAGGATGGGGGGGTAGGCAGAGGGAGAGGGAGAGAGAGAATCTTAAGAGGCTCCATGCTTGGCACGGGGCTCCACCTCATGACCCTGAGATCATGAACTGAGCGGAAATCAAGAGTCAGAAACTTAAGGGACTGAGCCACCCAGGCACCCCTAGAGCATGCAATCTAAAGGAATAAGACCTTAAGCCCTTTCAACATAACACTTGTGAGTATTTGCATAAGGTAGCTCTCAGTAGGTGGGGGTTTTTCTCAGGATCGGTGTTCCTGGGGTCATGATCAATGGTAGTTTCTATGTGGTGTATTTTCACATTGGGAACCTTTAATTTCCCTTTATTCAACTTGTCAACAGAGATTCACTGGCTGTCTACAAAACTACTCAGAGCTAACATTTGTTGGGTTCTTTACAGCTTAAAAAATTCCTTTGCATGTGTGATCTTATTCAATTCTCATGGAAAGTAAACAAAGTAGGCATTGTTACTGATATAATGTTACATTGATAATATTAAGATTCATAAAGATGAGGTGACATGTAGCTGATTTGTGTCACAGATTTTATTAGAATATTCAGTTTTCCTGCATCCTGGTGTCATACCAAGACATAATTTGCAAGACCTTGATGGCAGGTGTATTAGTTTGCTTAGGGCTGCAGCCACAAACAGAGTGGCTTAAACAATAGAAATTTATTTTGTTTATGTCTCTGAGTTCTGGAGGCTAGAAATCTGAGACCAAGTTGCAGGCAGGATTGATTCTTTCTGAGGACTGTGAGGGAGAAATTGAGCTATTCCTCTCTTCTGGCTTCTGCTGGCTTGCTAGAAATCTTTGGTGTTGCTTGGCTTATGGAGTCATCACTTTGATCTCTGTCTTCATTTACAAAAGGTATTCTTCTTATGTAGGTGTCTATGTCCACATTTCCCCTTTTCGTAAGGACACCAATCATTTTGGACTAGGTGCTCACTCTACTCCAAGATGACCTCTCTTAATTTAGCTAAATACATCTTGAATAACTCTATTTCCAAATAAGGTCACATTCTGAGGAACTGGAGGTTAGGACTTCAACGTAAGAATGTGGGAGGAGGGGATCACGATTCAACCCATAATCATTGGTATTGCTTCGTTCCTATTTGGGAGTTTCTTATGATCTACTTCAGCAGACAACTATGCACATATCCAAATCATTACACATAAAAGACAGGAAACTACAGTTTTCCAGTGAGTCTTGAAGCCTCTTTAGGTAAAGAAGATAGTATTGTGGATACAACTTGGAGCCTCTTTAGGTAAAGAAGATAGTATTCTCGGGCGCCTGGGTGGCTCAGTTGGTTAAGCGACTGCCTTCGGCTCAGGTCATGATCCTGGAGTCCCTGGATCGAGTCCCGCATCGGGCTCCCTGCTTGGCAGGGAGTCTGCTTCTGCCTCTGACCCTCCCCCCTCTCATGTGCTCTCTCTCTCTCATTCTCTCTGTCTCAAATAAATAAATAAAATCTTTGAAAAAAAAAAAGAAGATAGTATTCTCCTGGGTAGACCAAGATAGCTTTTGTAAGTTGGCCACCAAGGTTATCCTTGGGGTAAAAGACAAAGACAAGACATAGTAAGATGGAGAAGTGAAGAACATCCCAGGTGTCAAGAACCCAGTGCTTGCCAAAGAGAGACAGAAAGTCAATCCCCAAAAGATGTTCTGAGAACAGAAAGCAGAGATGTTTCTTCTAAGCTATAAATGGGCAAAATAAGATTAGAATTAAGTAGCATTGGTTTTATATTTGTTTCTGGAGGTTAAAATAAAGAGACTCCAAGATCTGGTCTTAGTCTGTAAAATGGGGATGCTAACTCCTATATCACTGGGGTTGGCTTTTTTCATTCTTTGTTTTTTTAAATATTAAAACAGTGTTTGTTGAAGCATATATGGTAACAGATGTCTGTGGTATGCTTATAAAAATTAAAAAGAAGCTACTGTCTAAAGCAGAAGAGAACTATTATCATTATTGCATGCTAGAATCGAGGTGATTTTCCACTGAAAAATAAGCTAATCTTCTGTTGGGTTACAACAAACCCAGTCCCTGTTTACAGGCTTGTGGACTTAAGGGAGCAGGTCACCATTTTTTAACTGACAGAAGATTTTGAGACTCTTGTCAAGAGAATTTATTTAAATTCTTCAGACAGTCTCAGAACTCACAGTCCTGTGTGTGAAAACAATTCGTTCTCAGTTCAGAGAATGACATCTTTGGGGAGTTGTCTTTGAAAGGATGTAGTCACCAACATCCACAAAGAAAGAAATGTTCACACCCTGAACAGAGATTATCTCACAAGATAAATCGCCATGCCCTGATTCAGAGAGAAATGCATTTTGACAAGGTCAGAGACACTCTTCTCATTCCTCAGGCCTCAGTTCCCTGGGACACACGAGGTTCCTTGTCTGAGCCAAAGAGCTGAGGGACCGGTGGGGAGAGAACTCATTAATTCTGTCAATACACATCCGTCCCCTCTGAGCTTTTATAGACAGTCTTAAGTAAAAGACGAGTTTCTCTTCAGCTCCTTATTCCATTCACACAGTGATTTAAGAATGGACCTTTCTATTTTCAGCTAATATCATCTTCTTTATCTAAGATTTACAGGCCCCATAAATCTGCCTATTCTTCACTCCTCCCAGTGTATAATCAATTGCTCCCAAGCCCCGAGCCACTCTGTAATCAAATTGGTTTGTAGATCTATCAACACTTTGGATGCATTATGCTTGCCTACATTTTCACAGTTGGGTTTAAGTTCTCCTCAATAGGAAGCTTTCTGTGACTTCTCTCCCTTCTTCCCTTTACACGCCCCTCACCCTAATTTAGAATGGCCAATGTTTTACACTTTTCTACCACTGCCTGTGCCAGGCCAGTGGCAAATGTCACCAAAGGATCACAGCCTTCTCTACTGCTAAGCTTGGATGGGTGGCCACAGGGTTTCTTTTTTTCATTAGCACAATTCTCCATCTTTGTCCCACCCACCCATCTCCCCAAAAAAGCAGGAAAATTTTGAGGTGGCAGAAAGATACAAGTGAAGGGATGGTGAGGTTGAAAGTGAAGGTAGGGGGTTGAATGTGGATACAACTTTGTAGAACATGAGGGAGATATCCCAGCAGAGTGAGCAGATATGTCAGATTCATGAAAAACACATGAAGGTTAAATTGAGTGACAGGAATTAGACACTGAGATCCAGAAGCCATATTCACTAGCACTTTTAACTACTCATTACCGACCAGATGGTATACGAGGAATTTCATACATATACTCTCACTTATCCCACCCAGCAGCTTGATAGGTTGCTATTGCCCCTCCCCCACTTTTGCAGATGAGAAGGCTGTTTCCTACTTAATTTAATGACCTTGCCCAATCATTAAGAGGTGAATAGAATCCTTGCGGGAAGGTGGAGACTCTGAACAGTTAATACACATTCACTTAGCTTCCTGTAACCACTTTCTAACCTTCTTGCTAACATTTTGAGACCTTTATTTTACTCATGTTCTACTAAATTGTTTAAAGAAATCTTTATCAAACTAAATAAAGTACTTGAAAGAAGGGAGGGAAGAAGAGTGGTATTCTATAATAGACTTTATTGATGCAAACCTGAAATTTTCTAAACTAGACAAGCTATTTTAACGCTGGTCAAATTTCAGGGTGAAAAGACACCATTTGTACAGAGTAAAATTTCCTACTCATTTATAGGCAAGTCTACACAAGCCCTGTCTGATTAATCATCTACGATTTAATTTAAGCTCCTTCCTATAGGCTTTTGAGAATTGCAGGATTCATTATTCTACCCAGTATACAAGAGAAGTTCACCATAAAATTCTATCACATGTATTTTACTCATTTTCTTGAGCATCAGTTTCCAAAAGAAGACTCCAACTTCAAAGAAGAAACAGAAGCCACCATTTAGCTCAATGAGGAGGAGATGCACGAGAACTCCACATGCGTCATTCAATCACCAAACAAATATTTATTGTCCGCCCGATGTGTGTGAGGCATTATTCTATGTTCTGGGAGTACAACAGTGAACTTTGCCTTCATGGCATTATATTCCAGTAGGGCGGGACAGAGAATAAATCATTGATTGACACAATAAATGCATAATATTATATCATCTATTAGAAGACAATGAATACCATAGGAGAATAGAAATGTAGGGCAGGATAAAGGAGATCAGTGGTGCTGCAGTGGGGAGATCTTTGCAATATTAAATAGGGTAGTTTGGGTAGGTCCACAGAGAAGATGCTATTAAGTGATGTCTTAATGCTCATTTGAGTGAGCCATGCTTGGAGGAAACATTGCTTGTTTCTTTCACAGGCTAGGGTGTCCTGGGTTGAATCTATCAGGGAGACATTTGGGTTTGGGAATGGATGTCAGGAGAAACCCAGCTAAGGTATAGTGAACAGACTTGCCTGAACTGGGCAGGGTGAGCTAGTAATCTACAGCAATTTATAAAAGTATAAAAAGCACAATCAAGTGGTGAAAAATAAGTTGTGGTCAAGAAAGGAGTCAAGGGTTAAAGCTGGAAAAGTAGTGCCAAATATCAGACCTAAAGTGCCAACTGGGTTAAAACAGTAACAAGTGATTTGCGATTCGAAGCCAAAAGAATCAGGGGCAGGCCATGAAAATTCATAATGAGTCAGAGTTCAAGGAGTCTGTGTCAGAAGTTGCTGGGCCGGCAAAGGAGAACTGATGAAGTTAATTTTTGGCAAAAGTAGCCCCAGTTAGATAGCTGGCTGCCTTTCATTTGTCTACAGTAGCAGTATGGGAGGGACAATTGATAGATAAAAGTTGGCAACTCCAAAGGGCCCAAGGTAAGAAATGGGTATGCCTGATGGGGTAATGTGCTGGGCAAATGGTGCAGCATTAGGTATAAGGCAGTAACTATGATTTGGTTTCCCTGGGGAGTTTTATGATCATTAAGTCATCCTGTTTAAAGTATCTGGGGACACAAAGTGGAGTTGGATACCAAAGAAAAAGAAAGAGAGACTTCAGGAGGGAGGACCAGACCACACAAAGGCAGGGAGTTGCACTAGGCACAGGGTTGAGGTTAAGTGGGAGTAGAAGGATGGCTGAGAGACAGAAATATACAGACAAACAGTGCAATATCCTCAAGAAGCTCTGCAATATGAGAAGAGTTGGAAGATAAAACGACTGTCACAGAGCACCTGAGAAGGAGATTGTTTCTCCATTTTCACAGTTAGGTCCTGATAGTATAAATCCCACCACTTACATAGGGTACATTTTTCTTTTGAATCCTTCATTTCCTCATCTCCCTTAGGAGAGAGGCAGTACTATTTTATAGTTAGTTGCTGCTCCAGCTTCAGCATCTTCTTGATTTAGACAAGTGGAACCCTTTCATTGGTGGGCCAGTTGTGCAGAGTGGCTCTGGGAAGCCATCTTGGAAGCTCCCTTCAAAATTCAGTAAGCTACCCATATCCCTTCATAGACAATCTTGCTGTTTAAACAAACTGGGGTGAATTCTGGTTTCTACAACCAAGAACTCTGACCAATACAGTGGTCATAAGACCTCCAGAAACAGACAACTGGGCAAGGCAACGCTGATAACAATTTTCTTTCATCTGTGCTTGCTCCCTTGTTTGATAATGAAGTCATTTGATTTATGACCAAGTCAGGACAATAGTCTCTCCCAGGAAAAAAATGCTTGTGTGGGTGCCTTAATATTAGAAAAGTGGTAATCAAAGTGATGTGTAGTATCCAGAAAGAAAGGACTATAGAAAGAAATGTGTGGGTATTGAAAAATTACTTCCTGGTCACGTAATTCTAAATCATAAATATTTTTATAAACATATTGCAGATTTCTAGATCATTGTTGTAATACCCAAGTTAGATCACTCATTATCTGACTCAGCCGTTAAAATATTACAATAAGGATAGGAATATAAAGAAGGGAGGCACCTGAGTGGCTCAGTTGGTTAAGTGTCTGACTCTTGATTTTGGCTCAAGTCATGACCTCAGAGTCCTGAGATTGAGCCCCATGTGGGGCTCCTTGCTCAGTGGAGTCTGCTTGGGATTCCCTCCCTCTGCCCCTCCCCCAACTTGCACGCATGTCAGCACACATGTTTTCTTTCTCTCTCTCTCAAATAAATAAATAAATCTTTTTAAAAAAAGGAAAATGAGACAGATAAAGAGAAGGAGAAGAGAAAGAATAGGAGGATGAGAAATAGCATCGACCATATAATCAACTTCAGGAACAATAAAATGGACCAGACCTTTGATCATGCTCCAGTTTTCATTTGGACATACAAGACAACCAAGGCCCACAGCACTCAGTGATAGAAAATAGTGTCTTTTTGTAGGGGAGGAAAAAAAATTATGGCTTTTGTCCTTTCCCTAGCTTTATTAATAATGGTGTTCCATTGGGGCGCCTGGGTGGCTCAGTCGTTAAGCGTCTGCCTTCGGCTCGGGTCATGGTCCCAGGGTCCTGGGATCAAGCCCCGCATCGGGCTCCCTGCTCGGCGGGAAGCCTGCTTCTCCCTCTCCCACTCCCCCTGCTTGTGTTCCCTCTCTCGCTGTCTCTCTCTGTCAAATAAATAAATAAAATCTTTAAAAAAAAAAAAAAATAATAATGGTGTTCCATTTCACACTTAAAGTGTTTTTATTTGGAGGATAATGTGTCACCTCCGATCAGAGATGTCCCACAATGAAGGAAGAATCACAACCACTTTGCTGGTTCATGGGACATTGGAAGGAGTGATCATGGTCCTTGTATCCACCACTGCCATACTAGCTTCTTACATCAGAGGAGGAAATACAGGTATTTGATATCCTCCAGGTACACTAGATAAGTGGGCAGAGTTACCACAATGTCTGGAATGTCAGTGAGCATGGTTTTTCCTATTTCTGAAGGCAGACTAAAGAAGGCTTTGCCTTCTCAAGGTCAGTATGGCAGCCTCGTGACCTCTTTGTTCACTCTATCCCAGTTCTCCCACTCAGTAAATATACCTGGACGGGATCCAGTGTGCCTCCCAGATGAAGGGCTGACCCCTGTGACAATCTCTTAGTTCCAGATTTTCTCTGAGTTCCAGAGGCTCTCCAAGACATTAATGTAGGGATTTGCTCCACAGATCTGGGCAACTCTTTCTCTCTTTTTAAGTCACTTGAGTGTACAGGTCCAGAGATATGTATTTGGGCTGGGACTAAGAGCAACATTTTGACCTCAGTCATGAATCATGTTATCCATTCTAGTTTTTACCAAAACTTGTCTGAAGTGGTGCAAATTTCTAGTTTCTGTACTTATTAAAGTTGATTCTTTGTTCCCATTGACTGACATTAAAATAAGTAAACATGAATTTTTCATTAAGTCACTTTTACTAGTAAAATACTACTTCTCTTCATTTTATTCATTGGGGTTCCACTTATTTCTCATTTAAAAAGAAAGGGCTTCTATCCCTATGCTCTGAACATCACTAGTACAACCTCCTAATTTTACTATTAAAATGTGTAAAACCCCAAGAGTTGAAGCGACTCTTACAATGTCACAGAAGATATATTTTAGGTTGGTTCCCAGAGGAAGTTGTTTTTGTTTTCCTCCCTTTTTCCTCCTTTCTTAGAGAAAAAAAAAAAAATCATTGCTTAGTTATACTTCATGGGAAAAGCATCATTAGCATTTTGTATTTTTTTGGTAGGCTTTTCTTCTTCCCTGGGGATTATTCTACATCTGAAAAGGCTTTATTCATTAATGAATAATGAGGAAGGTTTCAAGAAAGCTTTTCTCTTCAGCCCTGCTCCCAACCCACCCTCTTTCCCCAAACTGCATATGCATAGAGTGTGTGATGGAGGCCAAGGAGTCACCAGAGCCTTTGTGGGGATGGTCTTCTGGGCCCAAAGTTGCATGCACCCCAGCAAGGACAGCCATCCCTACCGATCATGGCTGCAAAAGATCGTTGTTGTCAGTGACTCCAAAAACTAACATGGCAACCTTTATTAAAGAGTGCTCTTCAAATGGATGTAATTGAACACGTAAATTGGATTTACACACTCAGATTTGGGGAACAGAGACTATAAACACAGAGTAAGACTTGCATTCACAAAATTATTCTGGACTGTACATACAAATCAGCTTGCATTCAATGTTTGAGAATGAGATCACATTTCTTCCGGATTTACCACACACTCCATGCTGGATAACTAGAGCAAATTGTTGTCACCAAGCTCAGCTGAGAAAATATGAAATGCCCACAATGGTTATTTCTCCTCCCTCCTCATGAGAGGCTTTGCAGGTAATGTATTTACAGAGCGTTTAAAATGTGATACAAACCAAGTCCCTAAATTTTCCTCCCATTGGTGGTGTAGTATGGATAAATCACACCCTTTGGCATTTGCATTGATGCAACAAGAACATACCATGCAGCACAAATAACCTCATTTCCATAAAACGGCCTTTTAAAATTAGAAAATGTATAATTCATTTGGGGTAGTTATTACCGCTTTTGGACGGGAGGGATTTAGACTTGTATTTAAATGCAAATAACTGTATTTTTTCCTAGTTACACATAGGAAGCCACAAAACTTAGAGACTCTGAGATATGCCCTTATCCTTAGCTATAAATTCAGGATTATGATACTGATAACGGAAGATGTTTGTGTGACCCATTACAGTTTACAGCAAGCAAGCACATCTCAGATATGGCCCTCTGCCCTCCATGGGAGGGACTTCTCACTTTACACATGAGGAAACTGAGGCCCAGAGAAGTTAAGTGACTTCTCAGGATCACAGATTCAGAAAGTGGCAGATCCAGGGTTTAACCCCTGACAGGAAGACAGAACAGACAAACATGGACACCCAGACAGACCCAAGAGTGGAAATTAGGCAGCCAGAAGAAGGTGGAAATGAGAGAAAGCAGAGGAAGAGGAACATTTTTTAAAGGGCAGAAAACTCCCAGATAAGAACGGTGCCAGGCAAAATGTGGGAAGAGAATGCACTACTTGGGCTGCCTCCCACCTCTGACCCTCTCTGTCTTATGCTCCAGCTCCCAGATATTTAAAGAACCAAGGGAAGCAAAACCCTCTGGTGATTCACAACCAGAGTATCTGACCCTAGAGACCTGGCTCCTTCTATTCAAGCATGATGCTGGTATCTTCTTGATGTATTCTGCAGTCCACAAACTAGTAAAGGAACTGTGTCTGACACACAGTAAGGCATCAATACTTGACAGTTAGCATAATTACTATTGCTAATATTAAGTAATGATTATATATTTGAATATCAGGGACGCTGACCTCAACTTCATCCCTTTGGCCTTTGAATATCAGTTCAGTATCAAAATGTCCCCCACCCCAGTCACATCACTGATGATGCCACTATGACCAGCCCTGCCCTCCATCACAGTATCCTATGGCCACCCAGGACCTTTTATTTCTCCAGCCTCAGTGTCAATTCCAACATTAACACTTTATAATAAACCAGCTTCACTGGGGTATCTGGGTGTCAGAAATTGGTGATCAAAGGAATTAATGATTCAAAGTATTTACTAGTACTTGAGGTAGCAGTGAAATTGAAAAGCTTCCTAGTCTAAGAATTAAAAGCAAGAGGAAATACCTGTTTGAACTTGAGCAAGACACTTCCTTTTCTGAATCATCATTCCTCATCTGAAAAATAAGGGTCAGAGAGTGTAGGATACTCATGTGGGTGTGTTACCAAGCCCCAGGGGGCATGGAGAAAGTGGGAAGGCTTTCCTATTGTCACAGTGACACTAGATGGGTGAGGTTAGGGGCATTAAACACCCTATGATGTAAGGAACACTCCTGGAGAATGAAGAATTATCCCTCCCAAATTGTCAGGATTGTCCCAACTGAGGCTACCTTGGCAATGTTCAGATGATCTCCATAAGATATTCCAGTTTTAACATTTTGTGAGAGGCTAATTGAAATAATATGTGCTCAATAAATTTGTTTAGAGAGTTTTGTTTTGTTTTGTTTTGTTTTGTTTTGTTTTGTTTTGTTTTGCAGTGCCTTGGTCTTCATGATATACCATATAATTATAATTAACCTTGGATTCCATTCTTGACTTATATCAAACAGTGCCATCTTTCTCTTCTTTTAGCACATGGTCTCCAGAAAATATGCACTCTCATTCCCACTACTCTTTTCCCTCATCTACCTACATCAGAGCCTCAGCACATTTATGAGCTCCAACTAGTAGAATCAGGTTGAGTGAAGCAGCATCTATCCAAAGTTTTCATTCTAGCATTAGACTGTTTCTAGCCTCAGTTCCAGGAAGAAAAACTGAAAATGGATCACTTCCACCTCTGAAATTGCTGATTTTCATATTTATACAATTGTCTTTAAAATATATATAGACTGAATTTCCTGAGTGCCTGCTCTGTGTCAAACAGTGTGCTGATAGCTTTGCAGACATTATCGTTAATATAATAACATTTCAGTTATAAGTTATTTCTCCATTTTGAAGGTGAGGAAAATAAGTTTAAATGAGGTTTATAGATGTTTCCAAGTAGACACAGATGCTAGTGGTAGATCTAAGTTTGAACACATCTGTCCAAATCACAATCCTTGATTTCCAACTATATGGCATTCTTCTCTGTAATTGGGGCAGATGCTCTCTGCTGGAAGGGCTATGGTGTCCACCTGACATTAACCATATGCAATATCCAGGTCCAGGTGAGAGCTGGGCTGACCCAAGCAAAGAGGGGCTGGTTAGCGTGAGGGCCGAACTCCTTGCTTATATCACGGGCCATTTTGTCCCTTCAGGAAATCTCTACTCCTACTTTAAGAATAAGGTCTCTCATTCTGAAAAATCACCTCCTGTCTGGAGATGGGGAAACAAAAGAAAAACAACTTCCTAGAAGTGAGAGAAATTCAGCTTTCAGATCAATACAAGAGACAACTTTCTGACAGTCAGAGTTGGTGTTGCAAAGTTAAAAATCTTGATTAATAGAAATCCATAGACTGTTATTTTGTTGAGGGCAAGGGTAAATACAAGGTCTACTGTTTCCTAACTTTATGACCCCAGAAAAATCCCAAAAGATTTCTGAAGCCATATTTCTCATCTGTAAATTTATTCATAATGCTTACTTCAAACCATAGTGTAACTAAATAAGGTATGGAAAAGGCACTGAATGCCTCGGTCACCTTCCATGGGATGCTTCTACTCTCCCCACTCGTGAAGGGTTGATAGTTCCCAGAATTCTGCCCCCCGCCCCTCGTTTTCTTTTCACATGTTCCCATTGAGCAATTCCATTCCTTTCTAGTATTCCTTATCTCCAGCTTTGAGTTTGAGAATTGTGTATCTGTTGCCAAAAAAGCCTTTCCATTTGGTTACCGTGAAGGACCTCAAGCCTGAAATGTCATTATGTGAACACACCAGCTTCATTCTTTCTTTGTCTACCCCATACCTCAATCTCACACATAGAAAAACTATCAGCCCAATCCTAATTATAGAATCAGAGGGTCATTTCCTATTCCCAATTTTTATTCCTTAAGGACATCAACTCCTAAAACAAGGTATCCAGCCTAGGTAAGCCTGGTTTTCTCCAAAAATAAAGAACACAGACAATAAAGTGCAAATGATGGAGACACAAGCATGTGTAAAATAGTGCATGGAGTTCTGGAAAATACTAGTTGTTCAATGGGCTACATTGGACTGACCTCAGGAAATAACAATCTTCTAACTCTCTTCAAAAATAGTGTTGTCTTTAACACTGGAGGTATTCAACTTTAGCCTGGGCAGCCATGATTATTTTCTTTTAGAATAATAAATCCTTATAATGAACATACTTGAATTTTGATTCTATGATAAAAATTTCAAAGTCTATAAATTATAATCTTTTGTCACAGAAGAATCTCAAATGGTAAAGAGGATTCTAAAACTTAGCCAAAGTTATAAATCTATATCCTTAGGATTTGGCACACAGTGAACACTCAATAATTTTTTGTTGAATTAATCAATTGATTAATAGTGTGATTTTAAGAAGAGGTAGTGATAATCCAACTTCAGGACCAAACTCTCCATCCTATAACATTCTCACTAATATCAATTCCTAATCTGTGCTTGCCTTTTCACATCTTTGAACCTGTTTCCTTTCTTCTTCTCTTGAGAAGCACACACATCCTCAAAACCTCTTTTTAATCAACTCATTGGCAGTAAGAGCTCATGGAACACTACATCAAAAACTAATGAGGTACTGTATGGTGACTAACATAACATAAAAAAAAAAAAAGAACAGAACTCTCCATGACGTTTCACTTTCTTCAGCAGAGACTTGAGGATTTGGAGAGGGGGTTGCATTCCACAGTCAGACATAACAACTACCAATGTGACATCTCTTCTTAATGTCTCATAAGCATCTCTCTCTAACATGCTTCAAACAGATCTCTAGACTTTTCCTTCTAAAACCTGATCACCTCCTTCCATATTCCCTGGCTCAGTTAATGGCAACACCATTTTTAACAAATGCATTTAAGCTAAAGTTTGGAGTCATCTTTGACACATGCCTTTCTCAGACTATATCCCATCCATTAGCAAAGATTATCTATTCTTTGCTCAAAACAGATCCTAAATTTGTCCATTGCTCACCATTTCCACTCTAAACTACACACTACTATCTCCCCCATTGACTTCAGCATTCATTTTCTGATTAAATTGTCTCCTAAGAGACTAAGTCCCTTGGCCAACACAACAGGAGCCCTGGCCCCCTCAACACAATGGAGTAGAGAGAGGAGCACTGTCTTAGTCAGCTTGGGCTGCTATAGCAAAATATCATTGATTAGAGGGTTTAAACAACAAAAGTTTATTTTCTTTCTGTTCTGGAGGCTGGAAAGTTCAAGATCAGTGCACCATTGTGGTTGGACTTTTGGTGAGGATCCTTATCCTGGCTTGAAGCAGATACCTTCTCACTGTGTCCTCACATGGTAAAAACAGAGCTCTGGTCTCCTTTCCTCTTCTTCTAAGGACACTAATGTCATCACGAGCTCCTCCTCCCTCATGACCTCATCTATATCTAATTACCTCCCAAAATCCCCACCTCCCAATGCTATCACACTGGGAGGATAGGTCTTCAGTATTTGAATTCCAGGGGGGCCAAGAGCAAGTGACAAAGTAGTTTCTTGATGTTAGGACAAAGGTCCAAGACTGTCTGATCATCATTGAAACCACTGATCTCAAAGAGCTTACAGACAATTGGAATCCAGTGAAAACATCCAAGTCAGGAAGGGTCAGAGAAAGAGATGCCTGAAAGAGTAGGGCTTGAAGGAATTTTGGGAAGAGAACATGGTGCTTGCTACAAAGCTCAGAAAAATCCCTGTGGCAATGGGAGTGTATAGGATGAGGGCTCCTGGATCTATCTCCCATATAAATGAAGTGCTGATACATGTTTAACAGTAAGAGGGGAATGAAGCCAGGAAATCCCTGATTTTCAGCATTTGCTAATTTCCTCCTGCAAAGCTTTCTACCCCTGCTATCTGTCTCCACCCTCCACAGTGGCCTGTGCCCCCACTCCTGAAGACATCAGTTTCCTAAGAAAGCCTTCATGCAGAGTATGAACCACAATGGTAAAATGTAGGTTCAGCATAATGGGGAGAAAAGCAAACCCCTCATTCTTACTCTGCAAAATAACTGTAATAATAATAATAATAAACAACTATTATTAAAAATCATAATCGTAATTCTCACTTATGAAGCATTTAGAACATGTCCTGCACTCTGAAAAACACTTTCTATGCATAATATGATTTAACCTTCACAGCAATTCTGTTCAGAAAGTATCATCATGAGCTCATTTTACAGAAGGGAGGAAAAGTCTTACAAAGGTTAAAGAATGGACACTGCCTTTCAGTTGGTGGCAGAGCCAGGGCAGGAATTCGTTTTCCTCTGGGTCTGGAGCCCCACTTCCTGCTCCCCCTCCCCACCCGCCCTTACTCAGTGCCACCCAACCCCCAAGGCCAGATTGGAACACCTCCCTTGACTTGGCTTCTGGCTTTCCAGTACACTGGGTGGTAGGAATGCTGTCCCTGTTTCCTGCATTTCCTTCCCACAACTCCCTCAGCCAGTGAGCTCCCCAGGCATGTCTGGTCTCATGCAGAGCCACCCCCATCTTCAAGGTTTGTGAGGCGGGGAGAATTCTGAGTTGCTGCTGCTGCTGGTCTCTTGTTAACTGCTGCTCCAGCTAGAAATTCCAGCTACTCCTGTTTTCACAACTGTGTGTGTCATGAGCTGAACTCCCCTCCCCCATTCATATTTCTGTATAAGCAGCTGCACCTCAGAATGTGACTGTATTTGGAGATAAGGTCATTATTAATTGATTAATCGATCAATTAATTAATTAATTAGGTAATAGTGTTAAAATAAAGTTGTATGGGTGGGATCATATCCAATCAGCCTGGGGTCCTTATAAGAAGAGGGAATCAAGACACAGACACCTGGGGAGACCAGGTGAAGACGTGGGGAGAAGGCAGCCTTGTACAAGGAGAGAGTCCTCCAGAGAAACCAACCTGCCCACCATGCTTTGATCTTGAACTTCTAGCCTCCAGAACTGTGAGAATAAATTTCTGTTGTGTGATCCACCCAATCTGTGGGTACTTTGTGGCAGCAGTCCAAGCAAGCTAATGCAGCCTGGATTATCCATATTTGCATCAAATTCCTTCTAACAACAAAGGTAGTCTGTTCCCGATGTGAAACTTTTGGTGGCATGTTGTACTTGCTTCAACTAAAACACTTATAACCCCCCCCAGACCAAGACAGCATCAAGGGGACACATAAAAGTATACTGAAGTGCCTGACCTGGGGGTCGATGGAAGGGCACAAGGGAGATGGGATTAAGATGAGGGTATAAGGACTCACATTTTGTGCAAGTCACATCTGCTCTATTTGGGCCAAGTGTCATCCTAAGCTCTCAACATGCATTATCTCATCTAGCTCTTACTTTAAAGGAACGGAAAGAGGCACAGCAAGGGAAAATGACTTATGTCCTTAGTGTAGGAAGTGATGTATGCTTGGTAACATCCCAGGTCCATCCAGAAACCAGGTTTTGGCTATGACTCCAGGCTACCCCGAACCTCACAATGGAGGCAGTTTTGCATGAGTGACTATAGCACAATAAAAGGGGAATCAGGAGAGGAAGCTCGGTTTGTCTGCAGGACACATGGGACTCAGGCTAGTTCTGCCTGTGGGATTGAGGACTCAAGATGAATGTGACTTGGGTGCTGGACCTTCCAGGGAACGTTCAGCATCCAGTGGGGCTGGCTTGGACAGTAAGGTGGGAAAGCATCAAAGGTGGGACATGGCTAAAAATGTGAAGATTCTCTTCCCTCATCTTCTCTGCCGGAACACCTACCTTTACCACCTGTCTTGTAATCAAGTTGAGCAGGATTTAGACCCAGGAATACCCTTCACTGCCAAGTGACTTTGTACTTCTAGCCTTTATCTGGGGAACTGTGCCCTGTGACTTGCTTTTGGGCTTCCCTAATAAGTGCCTTAATTCCTGCCTGGGTCTTCACCCAATCCAAATGCTCCAACCTACAGGTCTGTATTGAGGTGTACCCCCTCTCAGAGCAGGATGTCATCCTACCATCATTTTGACAAGGCTGTTTGATGCCAGGGATGATTTTGTGTGATCTATATAATGTCACCCTGGTGAGGCTCACAGATGGGATTAAGGATGGAAGGAACTGAGGAGAGCCACCAGAGCTAGGTCAGGGGACAAAGATGGGCTGGGGATGGAGTGGCCACCAGGATGTCTATTCGGTATAGCAGTCTTATCTTTGAAATTCTCAATGTTTAATAGTTTGTGTTTAGGCTACATAGCAATTTCTTCCATTATGATGGCATTATTAAATCCTATGCAGTTCCCTTACCTCTGTTTGGGAATCCTGTGACCATTAGCTTGTTCTTCACACGTACTCTATTACAGTAGTATCAAGTTTACCTACCCATTTAGGAAACTCCATCCTGAAAATGCCACTTTTTTTAAAAGATTATTTATTTATTTATTTGCCAGAGAGAGAGTGTGAGAGAGAGCAAAAGTACAAGCAGGGGGAGCGGCAGGCAGAGAGAGAAGCAGGCTCCCTGCTGAACAAGGAGCCCGATGTGGGACTTAATCCCAGGACCCTGGGATCATGACATGAACCGAAGGCGGACGCTTAACCGACTGTGCCACCCAGGCGTCCCTGAAAATGCCACTTTGAAGTCTGAGTTTCACCAGATAATCTGATCCCAGAACTGTTCCCATGAAGAGTGACTTACAGTTCTTGAGTTGTTTCTCACACACACCCTTGGGCAGGAAGGTGGCTCATTGGTACGAGGGCATTGTCTTTGGGCTGAAGGAGGAGGGCAATGACTAACTAACCAGACACCTCCCTATAATGAGGCCACTTCCTGGTTCATTCCAACTCTTCTACCCTTGCAGAAAATGCGACATCCACCATTGGGAAGTGGTGAGCCCCTCGCCTTGAAGATTTCTGGAACAAACATAATCCTGTAAAGCAGAATTAGCTTTGTCTCATTTGTTCTATAATCACAATTTGTATCACTTCTGCCTTACCCACACTTGTGCTGTAGTCATTCAGTTTGGGAGCAGCCTGGAACAATGGCAGAAGCCAGGTTTTGAGATAGACCTGGGATGTTATCAGGTTGAGGTTGATTTTCTGCTGCAGCATCTGGGCCCATCGCTTAGGCTTGCTGAGTCTTAGTTTCCTCTTCTGTAAAATGACATTAACTATACATTCTCCACAGTGTGATTAGGAGGGTTAGATGAGATATCATGGGCTAAGCCTTTAGGTAATGTTGTCTAAACGTAAGACAATGGCTCTGAGATCAGTCTAAGAGCTTTTAGCTTCAAATGGCTACCAAGAGAACAAATGTAACATCAGGCCACATTAATGCAAATGAGGTGACCAGGGAAAATGCAATGAGAGTTATGCTTAATGCAAGCTGATCAGATCAAACTGGGATCCCAGTGTCACCTCCAAGAACCACACATCAAAAATGATATTGACAGGGAGACATATGGTCAGAGGAGACTGGCCAAAATGTGGAGGATCTTGCAATGAAAACATATATAGGATGTTTGAAAAAACTCAGATGGTTAACCTGAGGCACACAAGACTTGGGAGCACCTGAAAGGTGTCAGTGATCACAGGAATGCCACCACAAGGACTCTGAAGGAAGAACTGGGTGCAATGGGCAACAAGTACAGAAGAACAGAGTACAATTCAATATGTAAAAGGAGTTTCCAATTTAATGATCCTTGTCAACCCAGAACCAAGCCTCCTGGCTCAAGCGTTTCTCTTGTACTACTGAGTCATGCATCTGCATACTTGTATACTCTCAGGCAAATGAAGGAAGACATCCCTTTACTCATCAAAAATATTCCTGTATAGCTGCATGTACATCACAAGTGGATATGAATCATCTTTTATCAATGACTTCCATTAATCTGCTGAGAAGCCTCTAAATAATTTAACTCTGCTTTTCCTGGGACCAGGTTCAATAAGCCCGGTGCTCCACTGTCCAATGTTAAGATCTACTCATTCTGTCTTCCAAGAATGTAACCAGCAGTTGCTCTCTTTCCTTTGTGCATCATCAATTTCCCCTTTTTTCTAGATCGGTCTGATTAAAATTATATATGAAATTTTTTTTTCTGTTAACCCTCACCTTAAGTTCCCACCTTCACCTCCACTTATCTCCCCATTTCTTTGTCCTATGTTCAATGTTTAATGAGTAGTTGACATTAGTACTTGCCATTAGTAGTTGACATTCACTCTCTCCAAATCCTTTCCTTTTGTTCCCTCTTGAACTCAAGCCATCATTTTGGCCTCCCCAGTGCTCCCAGATACTCCTCATTTCATCCTCCAGGGCCCTCCACAATGCTAATTTAATGCTCAATTCAGTACATATGCCTTGACCTGATAGTACTTAATGCATGCTCTCCTTCCGCCTGGTCATACTTTCTTCACTTGACTTCCAAGACACCCCACTCTCTTGGTTTCCTTCTGAGCAACCTCTTCAAAGCTGACTTGGCTTGTTCCTCTTAATTCTCAACACATCTAACCAGGCCTCAGAAATTGCACTTTCTTTATCTGAACCCACTTCCTAGGGACAGCATCCAGAAGCATGGTTTCATAGACCATCCCTGCTCTGGCAAATCTCAAATGTGCACCTCTAGCTAGGACCTCACCTTTGAACCCTGACTTATAGTCCAACAGCCTACTTGGTGTGTCCACTTGGAGGCTAAAGAGACATTTCTAATCTGCCATATCTAAAACTTACTTCCTGCTAATACCCACTTGTCGCTCCATCTGTGCCTACTAAAACCTCTTCATTTCAATTAATAGTGACTTCAGTTTCTAGTTGGCTGGCTCAAAAAATTCTTAAAAAAAAAAACAAAGGGCGCCTGGGTGGCTCAGTTGGTTAAGCGACTGCCTTCGGCTCAGGTCATGATCCTGGAGTCCCGGGATCGAGTCCCGCATCGGCCTCTCTGCTCAGCAGGGAGTCTGCTTCTCCCTCTGACCCTCCCCCCTCTCATGTGCTCTCTCTCTCCTCTCATCCTCTCTCTCAAATAAATAAATAAAATCTTTAAAAAAAACAAAAACAAAAACAAAAACTTCAGAGCCATTTTTAACTGTTTTCTCTCAATCTTCAAATACTTTTTGCCTGACTGTTTTTGAACTGGGCATCAGTCTTCTCCTACACTCAGACTGGAACTTACATCACCTGCTCTTCTGGTTCTCCAACATTTGGACTTGGACTGGAGGTTCCACCATTGGTTCTGCTGATTCTCAGGCCTTCAAACTCAGATTGGACCTGTATCACTAGCTCTCCTGGGCTTCCATCTTACAGAAGGTAAATCATGGGACTTCCCAAGGTCCATAATCATATGAACTAATTCCTCATAATAAATCTCTAGAGATATGTAGAAACAGACGGATAGTTCCTATTGGTCTGTTTCTCTGGAGAATCCTGACTAATATAGAAAGTCTTGTTAATTCCTCATTCCTCAAAGATCAAGATTTTAACCATTTATTTTACCACCTCTACTCCTTGACCCAAGCTATTGTGGTTTCTCTCTGAATAATTGCAATAACTCCTAACTGCACTCTCAATCTCTCTCTCTCTTTTAACACATGAACCAAGAGTGCTCTGTAGATAAAAGCAAAAGTAATTAATTAGAAAAGCAAATCAGTTCACATAATTTCTTAGCACAAATCCTCCAAGAAGTTCTCATCACTCAAAATAAAATCTGCTTTATAGACACACCAAAAATGCTCTTGTTTGGGTTTTTACATATACTCTTCCTTCTACCAGGACTATTGTTCTCTCTGTATTTTCATAGATGCTTCTTCATTTCCTTCAAATCTTTACTCAAATGTCATTCATGCCCTCCTTGAACACCTTTTTGAAATGGATACACCCTTCCCGGTCCCAGTGCTCATTAGCTCACTTACCTACTTTCCTTTCATTCACAGCATTTGTCACCATCTGCCATATATATTTTTTTCTTTGTTTACCTTCTTTCTCTTTCCCATTATATTGTAAAGTTACTGGAAAGATTTTTTTCCCCTCTTTTGTTCTATAGTCTACCTCTTGCACTGAGAATAAACCTAGATTAGAATAGGTATTTCAGGTCACATCTATAGGAAAGAGGAGAGAGCAGTTATGGGAACCCAGTGAAGCTATGAGAGAATTTCCCACAGAAGCTGCTGTGTTCCAAAGAAGAACATGGTCATCGTCAAGGTGATGCTGGGCAGAGAAAGAACTGCACGAATAAATATCCCCCATCTCTCTTTCCTTCTACATCAATTTTCTTGCTGGTGCATCCCTTTGACCAAATGCAATGAGAAACCAGAGGAACCCACAGTCCACACAAGTTAGTTTCCCAGGGACTACCAGGAGGGACAAGGGTGGAGAGAGAATCCAGGGGGCCAAATGGAATGTGCCAAACAGACCATAGGCAGTGAAACACAAAGAGAAGCAATACCTTAATTTTCTTTAGAAAACTCATTACTCATTGGGTTTTCTTCACCTGAATGAATTCCAGGTGCTTCTGTGATGATGAAGAGAATTTGGCAGGGAGACATTGATCCAAGGTGTTTGTTTTCCTGCTTTCGTGTTCTTTTCATTCATGTCTTTCCAACAAGAATGACGTTGGAGAACATGCATTTGACTTGGAACACCTGTTCCAAAGTTTTTTGTTTTTTGTTTTTTTGATAGTTTGGCTAAATGCACACAGAGCAGTAAGCAGAAACAGAACAGAGGCACTAGAGATGCCTGTTGCACTTACATGAGGAAATGTGGGGAAAGGGAAGTTCTCTACTGAACTTCTGGGCATTTCTGAAGAACAAAAATTGGGTTAATATAGGATTTTGGCTTTCTTGTCTTTCTAAACAACATCACCTCCTTGAACAAGAGTCTCACAACACGTAAACATTTTTACTAATCTCATAATCACCTGGGACCTCACAGCCCACACTCTGGCCTCTAACTATCTGAGCCTACAGTTTGGGGTCATAGATGAACCTTCTGGGGCCCCACTTTATTTGTAGCTCAGACTCACTCAGCCCTATCTGATGATAGTCTCACAGTCTAAACCAAATCCTAAACTTAAGTTAAATGTTTAAACTAAATTAAGACCCAATATTTCTTCAGTTTCACATTCCCCTTAATAGTTTTTAAGAAATGCTGTTGCTGATAGTTATTTACTCAAGTTGATATTTTTCAAAGTAAAGGTTGTAGGAATTTCTAAATGTTATTCTAAGTTGAGTATTCATTGAGTCCTATTCAGTTTGCCACCAGATGTGGGGAGCATGAGAAACAGCTCAAAGGAGAGAAGAATGTCTGAAATGTTTTGGGACTCAGTCCCACCACTTTCTTATTGGTAAAGCAGTGTAAGCTATAAACTTGTCTGGACCTCATTTCTCATCTGTAAAATGGGAATGATAATACTAGCACTTAGTTTATTGTTCTGTTACATGAGGACTAAATGAGTTCACATCTTTGAAGTAGCTTAGCATAGCACCCAGCACAGAGTAAGAATGATACAAGTGCTTGTTGATGTGAATAAATAGCCATCTTTTCAACTTTCACTTTATACCTTTACCCCCTTATTCTGCTAAAAAAATAAAATGTAACCTCAGCTTTTGGGAATAATATAGTATGCTCTACAAGAATGTATAAGATGGTATTTTTTTTTTTTTTTAAAGATTTTATTTATTTATTTGACAGAGAGAGACACAGCGAGAGGGGGAACACAAGCAGGGGGAGTGGGAGAGGGAGAAGCAGGCTTCCCGCAGGGCAGGGAGCCCCATGCGGGGCTCGATCCCAGGACCCCGGGATCATGACCTGAGCCGAAGGCAGACGCTTAACGACTGAGCCACCCAGGCGCCCCTAAGATGGTATTTTTTAAAAAAGATTTTATTTATTTATTTGACAGAGAGAGACACAGCAAGAGAGCGAGCACAGCAGGGGGAGTGGGAGAAGGAGAAGCAGGCTTCCTGCAGATCAGGGAGCCCGATGACCCCAGGACCCTGAGATCATGACCTGAGCTGAAGGCAGACGCTTAATGACTGAGCCACCCAGGCACCCCTGGTATTGTTTTCAGAGAAGCAATTTTTAACCTAATTCATAAAATAAATAAACTACAAGGTGTGTTAGACAGAATATCCCTCTGCCCCCCAAAGATATTCACACCCTAATGCCTAGAACCTGTGAATATGATTCATTACATGGCAGAAGGGCTCAGAAAATGTGAATAAATTAAGATCTTGAGATAGGAAGAGTATCCTGGACTACCCAGATGAAGCAAATCTAATCCTTAAGAAAAGAACATTTCCCAACTGTTGTCAGAGGGAGACATGACTATAGAAGAATGGTGAGAAAGGGGTGAAACATTGCTGTCTTGGAAAATGGAAAAAATGCCATGAGCCTAGGAGTGTGGGTGGCCTCTTGAAGTGGGATAGGGTAAGGAAACAGATTCTCCCCTAGAATCTCCACACATCATGATTTTAGCTCAATAAGATGTGTGTTGAACTCCTGACCCATAACTGCAAGGGAATAAAGTTGTGTTGTTTAAAGCCACTAAGTTTGTGATAATTTGTTATAGCAGCAAATAGACAACTAATACAGGCAGTAGGTCTTGACTTATGAAGGGATTCTCATGTCATATAATGTTTCCAGCAGTATTTGTGTATCTATACTGATTTACTTTTTTGAGAGGTGTTTGCTAATGATGCTTTTAGTTATGAGTTTGCCCTGTTTCAGTTTCACTGATCCTTCAAAACTGAGAAAGAGAAACATCACAATGTAGTTAAAAAGCAACGGGCTTTAGTATTAGACATACCAACTCTGGTCTTAGAGTTGCCAGACCTGCCAAATAATTTTTGAATATGAGTATGTTTGATGCAAAAATTACAACAAATAGTTTTTTAAAAAGTATCCATTTTTTATCTGAAATTCAAATTCAGCTGAGTGTCTGTGTCCTGTATTTTGTTTGGCAAACTTATCTGTGCTGGAAAAATAATTGTCACACATATAAATCGACCCGAGATGTGGGGTTTCAAACATGGCTGAATACTGGAATGTCCTGGAGAGCCTAGATAAATCCCAATTCCCAGCCCCAGGGATTTAATGATAATTTAGTCATTATCTCTAGGGTTAGGCCACAGGCATGAGTGTGTTTCTAAGTCTTCAGGTGATTCCCAACATGCAGGTAATAACTCAGACAGAGGCTCTCTAACTGTAGTATGTATGAGAATCACCAGAGAACTTAAAAGATGCAAATTGCTGGTTTCATCCCAAGAGATTCTGAGTTAGTAGGACTGGAGGGGGATTCAAGATCTTCTGTTAATAAGCAACCTGGGTGACTCTGATGAAAGATCTGTGACTCATACTGTAAGAAACCTTGACTTTATATCTCTGAACCTGTAGCGACAACATTAAGTATAGCGAAACTCACTGCACAAGTTTTATGAGATTATATGACTTATGTATACATACTGAAGAAATAAATTAGCATAAATTGCTGAAAAGATAGTCATCTGAATCATTCTCTTCTCCCTAAGTTCCACTGTTGCCCTGAAGCTTTTCTTGATTTCTTTAGCTGTTTTGAGCCCCACCTTTCACCTCTACCATCCTATAGGACCAGGGGTTTATGTCACATAGCCTAGTCCAAATTAAACACCATCTTAAGTTGTTCTCTCTGATTTCAGGGGTGCTGATCTTGTCTTTGGTTCTGAGTTTTCTAGTCATGAGTAGAGGTGACAAGGATCACTACTTTGTTTTTCAGCTTAATCATCCAGTGAGCTTGAAAGCTTGGTATTTTTATCTCCATTGTTCAGGACAGTGCCATGCCTCCTTGTCATTCCCATCAGGACTTAATAGCTCAGAGAACGTTTTCATAGTGAGGCAAACATATGAAACTCTGCCTTTTCAACTCCAGGCCAGATATGCTTTCATCACCCATCCGCCTGTCCTGGAAACAGATCCAATTTCTCTAAGCCTTTGTGTACTTCCCCCATCCAGCCCAACTCTCAGAACATAAGCCCGGCCAGCAGCACATTCCCACCAACTGAATGACCCACACGTTATGGAAAACACGCTGCACACGGAAGGAGGACTTTTTCCTCCTCTTCCTTGATTCTTGGCGCCTGCACTTTCACAATGCCTGTTTGGAAGGACATGAATCCAAGCAGGCAGGCATCCGTCCTCTATCCTAGGGCCACCTGGGGCTTGCCTGAATGGCCCAGGCCCACTGGGTTTGAGAGTCAGGAAATTACTAGCTGCAGGGTCAACCAGGCCCTTCTTAGAAAAATAGCTCACATTGTTCTGATCACAGGGAATAATATCTACACATATTCGAAAGCTGCTCTGAGGAACAATGGCAGCACTTACCAGGCCCAACCCCCACTCTACCAAACAGATATGGCTTCCCACGGTAAAGGCAACTAACAAAAGTTTTTCAGTTGATGTAAGGAATATTTAATAAGTGAAACAGACTGGATTCTATGTCTGGTTTTCATTTCCACAAAGCTCTCAAGCTGGTGTGCCTTGTGTATGGGCAAAAGCAGAGATTATGGAGTTGTTAGGAAGATCTGGATTCCAGCCCCACCTCTGTCACTTAATAGACTTAAGACTATGGATCAGTGTCTTAAACTTTCTAAGTTCCTGTAATCAGGGTGCACTCTAAAGGACACAGTCCCTTGTCTTTAGTTCCTACCCAGACACTGTAGTCCTGAGATATATTTCTTTTGCTCACCATGAAGAAGCTCCAGTGGTCTCCCCAGGACTCTGACAGACAGAAGCCCACACCTAACCAATGGTCACAGGCTTAGGATACTCAAGGCCACCTGGGGTGCCACCCTTGGTAAGCTGAGGCTTGCTGGCACAGGCGAGAGTCCTCTTGACTCACCTGACCAGCCTGCTTCATTTTTGATGAGCCGCTAGCTAAGTCATCTCAAGATACTTGGAGAATGTGGCAGTCATGTTTCCTCTACATCTGAGATCACCTCCATGTCACCGGGATGCAGCCCCTAAATGAGAAGGGTATGAAATATGCTGAAGGTAGTGCCCAGCACGTGGGAGGCTGTCCAATGAAGGGTGATGTGTCTGAACCTAGAGGCAGGCCTAGGGCCATAGACCGTCAAGGATGTTGGCCTGGCCAATCCCTAGGGCAACTCCCTTATCTTCTCTGTATCTTTCAATCTTGTTATCTTAAATAAAGAAAGAATATCAACCTCACTAGATGGTTGTTATAAAAGAGGGTAGGGCATTCTCCTGTAATTATTAAAGTCTTATCAAGCCTTTTTGCTATAGAAATATCATGGGATGATTATGAATAGAAGCAGAATTACCTGCCAAGACATGGGTTGGGTTGGTAAGATTGGCTTAGTCTCACTTTCTTCACCTCTCAAGTGGTAATAAAATCACAGTATTCACAATAAATATTAAATGAGATTGGTTATAGAAAACTGCTTTGTAAGTATTAGGGACATAAGAATGTTCATTTTTGTTTGTTTGTTTTGTTTTGTTTCATTATTTTTGTTGCTTTTTCCTGTCTTCTGTCCTAATGCCCAGACAGTAGGACAGACATGTTGGGTCAAAGAAGACGATGGCTATGGCTTTCAGAAATGGGCTGAGGAAAGCCAGCTGAGCAGGCAGGTGGAGCACATTAGAATCAGCATTAGGTAATGCAAGCAGTTCACAACAGCTATGTCTAATATTAGGCATCGTGTAGCTTCCCAAGGAAGCAGGAGATTTAGGGCTGGCTTGGCAGTTGGATCATGAGAGTCAGGGACCCTGTTTCTGTTATGTCAGCATAACAGAGGAGTCTTATAATTAAGAAAAATCAATTTGGTATATTGTCATGGTTTAATTTATTCATTTTGAAATGTTTGTTGTTTGCAATATGTCTCAGGCAGTGTGCTAGGCATTTGCAATATAGAGATGAGCAAGAACAACAGTCCTTTCCCTCAGAAATAGCATAGAAAATGGTAGGAAGACAGACATAAAAATAAAATGACAAAATGTGCCATAAATGTGTACTGTGGGCATATATTATTGCTCAGCATTTTTTTCATGTAACTTTGACCATTCCATGAAGTTTGCATGGGTCTGATCCAACCCCTGCCCCCCAAGGTTCATACATAAACAGAATGGACCGGAATATGTTTGGTTTATGAATGTATACATATTGCTTTTCTCCTGAATCTATTATTTCTGTAGGATTACAAATTGTGGAGGTAAGAAAAACCTAGGACTGCCAGTTGCCCTCTTTCCTTCCACACAGAGACTCCGTGTGATAATAGAGCCAATACATAGAGGGAAACAGGGAGAGAGCAAGAAAGCTTGCACTATCACTTGAGCCCCTGGATCCAGCAATGCCTGAAGCGATGAAAACCTCCAGACTTCTGTCCTACACTAGTTGGAATTGGATTTCTGTTCTTTACAACAACAAAAAAAAGGTCACACTGATAAAACTACTATAATGGAAATGCAGGGTTTTGTGGGAACATAGTGTTTTGGGGTCAGAGAAGGTACGAGAGAAAGTAACCTTTTAAGAGTAGGGCTAGTTTCCTAGGAGAAGTGAGGGAACAGTGAAGATCCAGATCTGGGACAGGGCATGGGGAGTTTAAGAACCTTAAAAATCATCATTTTGGCTAGAACAAAGTTTGCTAGTAGTGTGTGCCCATGCGTGCATGCTGGGGGAGGAAGGATTGGGGCCAAGGACGACAATTGAGGATAGACTTCCACCACTGTCACTTGATAGCCTTGACTATGTCACAGTATCTTTCATTTGTGAATTAGAAATCCTCATACCTAGGGGCACCTGGGTGGCTCAGTCGTTAGGAGTCTGCCTTCAGCTCAGGTCATGATCCCAGAGTCCTGGGATCGAGTCCCGCATCCAGCTTCCTGCTCAGTGGGAAGCCTTCTTCTCCCTCTCCCAGTCCCCCTGCTTGTGTTCCTCTCTCACTGTGTCTCTCTCTGTCAAATAAATAAATAAAGTCTTTAAAAAAAAAGAAATCCTCATACCTAGTTCATAGGGATGATGTGAGGTTTAAATAAGATGAATATGGTCACAGCTATGAAGGCACCTGTCCACTTAGGGTACACGTAAGGCAAAGAGCTTAAAGTTCCACTTGCACTTGGTGCCAAATTATCTGCAAATGAGGCATACACATGCCTCAATCTGGGCCCCCAACTCTCTGAGCTGCCTCTGCTCACTGGGAGAGATCCTGGGAAGGATCCCCAGTGTCCCAGCAGCGTAACAAGAGAGCATCTGAGCTGACTACCTGGCTCAGGTCAGGCATTAGCCAATCCAGCAGCAGACCAACAGCCCACGCATCCGCAGAGCAGGTGTGTCAGTCACTCAGCTCCTCAATGTACCCAGACAGAGTCCGTAATGCAACGTTGGCCGGGGGGGGGGGGGGGGGGGGGCTCCCAAGGGCTTTCTTGTGTCAACACCACCAGGTGGAAGAAGTAACACATCATACCATTCCCCTTTACTCTAACCAGGGAGAGCGTCACTTCCTTCTGGAGTAAAACGGCCTCCCCCACATATCAGCGGATGCTGATTAAAGTCCTTAGTACAATGTCTGACATACTGTAAGTGAGTAATAGAGTAATAATGGTTAACTATTACCATTATATGACAAGTATATGAAAGAACACCCTAGAAAGTTCAAAAGTAATATGTGAATATAAGGGCTTAGTGGAAAGAAATTAATTAGTTCAGCTAGTATTTACTGAGTGACTACCGTACGCCAGGTCTATTTCTAGGCACTGGCAAAAGAGCTATGCACACAGTTATATAAGGGTTGTGAGAGGGCACCTGGGTGGCTCAGTCTGTTAAGTGTCTGACTCTTGGTTTTGGCTCAGGTCATGATCTCACAGTTGTGAAACTGAGTCCTGCATCATGTGGGGCTCTGCCCTCAGCATGGAGTCTGCTTAAGATTCTCTCTCTCCCTCTGCCCTTCCCCCAGGATCATGTGCTCTCTAAATAAATAAATAAATAAATAAAATCTTTAAAAAAAAAGGGTCTTGGAAGTGGAAAGAATAAATAAGTCAGGAAAAACAGCATCCCTGCTCTTACGAGTCTTAGCTCCTACTGGGAGAGGTGGACAACAGAAAGCAAATAAATTAATAAATACACCACCTAATTGCAGATGGCAGTAAATGCTATCAAGAAAATAAACCAGAGCACAATCACTGCAAATGATAGGGAGCCACATTGGGGGAATCTGTTTCAGAAATGGCTGTCAAAGGAGATCCCTGAGGATGTGGAATCTTTGAATGAGGCAAGCGTGTGAGCGCGACAGAGGTCAGCATAATGAGAATTCAAAGAACCAAAAGAAAATGCAAAGACCCTACAACTAGAATAATCTTGACATATTGGAGGGATTTGAATATTAGCAAAAGAGGTGGTGGATGGTGGTCAGATTTACCCTATATTTTGAGGTTTGAACCACAAAACTTGCAAATAGACCAATAGCATCAAGTGAGCAAAAGAGAAGAGAAACTGAGTGAACAGTGTTGGTATTTACCAAGACAAGGGGGGAATCAGAGGAGGAGAAATGTTGAAACAGAAGGATCAAGAGTTTTATTTTGTACGTGGTAAGTTTGATAAGCTTATTAGAGGTCAAGAGGAGATACTGAAACTGCAGCCCAAGGAAAAGGTCAGAGTTCACGTCACTGACACATAGTAGGACTGTAAAGCTATGGGTTCAGATAAGATCTTCAGGGAGAAGGTCTGGGTAGATTAAAGGGCTGGCTACAGAGCCCTGAAGACTCTAGGGTCTCTAGAGGGGAAGAACAAAGGAGTCAAAGAAGAGACCGCCGAAGGAGGGGGAGAAGCAAGAGAGTGTAGGATGCTGAAGGCAAGTGAAGACTATTTTAAGCAAAGATGAGTTAAGTGTGTCCCACACTGCTAGGAGGCTGACTGCATGGAGAGCTGGAGAACTGACCTTTGGATTTGGCAAGATGGGGATTGTTAATGACCTTTATGAGAGCGGCTTCAGACAACAGTGGTGGTGAGATAAGGAGAGAACAGGAAGTGAGAAAATTAATTCAGCAAATAAATTTCTTGAAGACCTTTGCTATAAGACAAAGCAGAACAATATCGCAGTGGCTGAAGGAAGTTGTGAGAAGCAAAGATTGTTTAGGGAGCATCTTGCTTTTTGAGATGGAAGATATAGGGCTTATTAATAATTCAGCAAACAAGGATAAATCATGTTGAAGGAAGACAGGAGAAAATTTCAGTGTAGAAAAATGTGCCTGAATAGCAAAAGCAAATGGAGCCCAGTGTACAAGTCAGAGGCATGGCCTTGGAGAAGATCAGGGACAGCCATGTCCTGATGAAGACATAGGGTGTGAAAATGGGGCTGACTTCACGTGAGTTGAATCTTACTCTAGTGCCTGGCCTCTATATGTCAGTGTCTTCTCCTGTCTGGATGTGTAACTTTGTCCACAGAATTCCATATGATATTAACAAGGACTCTAACAAGATTAGAAACTTGTTCTGTAACACAAGAATTAGTACTTAAAAATCCTTGACCTTGCGGGCGCCTGGGTGGCCCAGTTGGTTGGGCGACTGCCTTCGGCTCAGGTCATGATCCCGGAGTCCTGGGATCGAGTCCCACATCAGGCTCCCGGCTCGGCGAGGAGCCTGCTTCTCCCTCTGACCCTATGCTCTCTCATGCTGTTTCTCTCTCTCTCTCTCTCTCAAATAAATAAATAAATAAAATTAAAAAAAAAAAAATCCTTGACCTTGCTTTCCTCTACTAAAGAGCTTTCGATGAGTTCTTTTTCTTTGCCAAACACACTCCATTCTAGTAAGTTTCCTGACAGGCTTTTGTACTCATTGAGAAACATTATGGAAGTTTATCAATCCTTCCTCTCCTTTGGGGTCCATCAAAGAAGCACAGTGAAATGACTGTCTGGGAATAAGTGAGGAGTTCTAAAATCCCCTGAGTGAAGAGGGGAACAAGCAGAGAAGCACAAGAAACCAGTTCTTATGAGTGCCCTTCCTTGACACCCAGGTGTTGGGAAGTTAGCTTGATAATTACTAAGTATCTTCTTCTGCAAAGAGCTCACACTTTAGAGAGAAAGGCCAATGCCTATGTACCTATTTCTCTCCTATGACATGCACATCAATGATAGAACCTCTCTGAGATTCCATCTCTCCATGGGAAAGATGCTACTAACAAGCATACTTCAGGAGGAGGCGATGGTTGGTTTAAAATGTCCATAAGTAGAAGTCTGGACCTACAGCAGGTGCTCATTTGGGTCTATTTCCTTTGAATCCATCTTTTGAATTTTGTAAGTTAATTTAAGTGTATCAATAAAACTGACTGGATAACGGGAACTTTAGCAGGCATTTCTTGAATTTCAGACAGTTTCAAGGTACTATGTATAATACAGAAATCACAGAATTGTCCTTGCCCTTCAAGGTATATATGTATACATGCATTATATCTTATATAGACATATAATGTATCATATATATGTGTATATATATATCATACACCTACACATATATATATAATATACTAATACAGTTAATGCCATAATCACCACTAGCATTTACCTGCATGGTAGATGGTTGCGATTTTGATATTTGTGGAAATACATTAAAGAACATGGTATTAATTCTACAGTCAGCTAACTCACATGAAGAATTTTCATGTGAAAGGCCCTGTAAAGTGCTATGGTGACATGTATAAGATGCAGTCCCGGGGTGCCTGGGTGGCTCAGCCGGTTAGCATCTGTCTTTGGCTCAGGTCATGATCCCAGTCGGGCTCCCTGCTCAGCAGGACAGTCTGCTTCTCCTTCTCTCTCTGACCCTACTCCCACTCATGTGCTCTCTCTCTCTCCCTCTGAAATAAATAAATAAAATCTTTAAAAAAAAAAAAAAAAGATGCAGTCCCTCTCCCCTTGCAGAAATAGTAACATAATTAAGAATTTCAATCACTCGGGGCGCCTGGGTGGCTCAGATGGTTAAGCGTCTGCCTTCGGCTCAGGTCATGATTCCAGGGTCCTGGGATCGAGCCCTGCATCAGACTCCCTGCTAGGTGGGGAGTCTGCTTCTCCCTTTTCCCTCTGTGTTCACCTGCGCTCTCTCTTGCTCATATAAATAAATAAAATGTTAAAAAAAAAAAAAGCACAGTCTTTGCTTTCTAATTGGAAGACTGAACTGAATAAAGAGTATCTGTATACATTTTTTTAAAGATTTTATTTAGGGGCGCCTGGGTGGCTCAGATGGTTAAGCGTCTGCCTTTGGCTCAGGTCATGATCCCAGGGTCCTGGGATCAGGCCTCGCATCGGGCTCCTGGCTCAGTGGGGAGCCTGCTTCTCCTTCTCCCTCTGCCTCTCTCCCTGCTCATGCTCTCTCTCTCTGTATCTCTGTGTCTCAAATGAATAAATAAAATCTTTAAAAAAAAAAAAAGAATTTCAATCACTCATAATTCATTACGTCATTCAACACTCTTTGAAGCACCAGTATATGGCAGTATATAAGGGAAGCAAGGCCTTCCCTTTGGGATACTACATGCTAATGGAAAGATGGATAATATAAAGAACTAAATATATCCAATTAATATGCTTAAATATATACCATAAAACATAGCAAGAATAAAAGAAATGGATTTCAGGCAAATTTCATGTAACTCCCAAAGTCCATGGGCTTTCTATTCCCCCAGGGGTTGGGAAACTGCTGTCTGCAGGCCATATCCAGGACAGGTCTCAGTTTTGTAAATGGAGGTTATTGGAACACAGTCCTGCCTATGTGTTTGCATGTTATCTATGGTTGCTTTCCAGCTACAACAGTAGAACCAAGTAGATGCAAGAGAGACCATTGGATCCACAGAGCCAAAAATATTTACTATGTGGCCCTTTACAGAAAAACCTTCTGACACATGTGTTATACTACACTGGGCACAACACAAACAGATCTTTATAGCTAACTACATCAGTGAGGCCAGTTTTGGCTGTAAGCAACAGGGAAATTATATACTCCCACGTAACAAGAAGTAGGCAGCATGGGAGCCCTAGCATGAGCAAAATTAGCAGTCAAATGTCTTCCCCAAGAGCAGAGATTCTTTCTTTCTTTCTTTCTGTTCTGATATGTTCACTGTGGCTTGTGCTCATCATTCCAGCGTGGCTGTTCCAGTTCCAGATGTCACATGGAATGACAATATCTAGGTGCAGACAAACAAGCACCCATGTCTGGTGCCCCATCTTAAGAATCAAACAAAACCTCCTAGGTCCTCCCAGTAGAGCTCTCTTTATTGTTCCATTGGCCGGAGTTGTGTAGCCTGCCCTTTTCCAAACTGGTCACTTACCAGGGAGTCAAGACCAGCAAGATCAGGCCAAATTCGATCCTGATTCATTCCCTGGGGTTGAGGAGGGACCCACTTTCTCCTGAAACAGAAAACTACCCCCTACCTGATGAAAATTTGGAAAATTTTCTACTAAAATTAAAACAGGGGCAGTAAAGGACATCGGTGATACCCACTACATTAACTGAAATAACAAATGACAGACATTTTTACAAAGGATTACAGGTTAAACCAAGCATTAGCATGTGAGCTCCACTAAGACAAGCATTCTGGTTTGTCTTATTCACTGGTGTTGCGCCAGTGTTGGAATAGTGCTTAGCATATAGTAGGTATTCAAGAAATATCTGTTGGATTAATTATTGATTAAAAATATGAGTGTATTTTGCAGAATTGGGTAAGGAACCAAAAGTCTGAATGAAAGGCCATTAAACAATGAAAAGCATTGTCATACACTTGGTCTGAGTGATCTCGGCTCTCTACACAAGAGCTAATGAGAAAAGCCAGCATAAGGCAAAGACAAGTTCTAGGAGATGAGAATGATAATCCAGCTTCTCACTTTATATACTGACCAGAGCCTCGGAGAAGCACAAGAGACCCCCAGGTAGAGAAATATTTGCAAAGTAGACCATTTTCAACAAATATTTCTCATGGCCAGCCCTATGCCTGCTTATGTAGGTCATACAGAATTAAATAATTCAGCAACTTGAGAATTTTTACTGCACCTGCTCACTGTGTTGGACTTTAGGATAAAGGAACAAACAAAGATGAGGTCCCTGCCCTCAGGAAGCACATAAACCAGAATGAAGGAAAGATGCATCGGGGTGGGATTCCTAGAGAAGGTCACATCTCAGCTGAGACCTGCAGAATGATTGGGAAGTTTTCCAAGTTACAAAGGGCAGAGGAGTGAGCCATGCAGAAGCCACATACTCAGGTTCAGAGATGAGAAGGTGCCAAGCAAGCTGAGTCTTCACACATGTCCTTGAGACATTCAGAACCTGGGCTAGGAGTCAGAAACTCAGGTATGAAGCCCAGCTCTGACTGAGACCAAGTCACTTCATTCATTCATTTACAGTCTCTCCAAGGTTGAGAGATGCTCAAGGCACTTTAATTTTCTGATGCCCCTGATGTATTAAAAATTAAACAAGGAAACCCTCAAAACTATTTCCATGTAATACTGATTCATTTTTCAGAAGAAAGCATCACCATAACAATTATCTTAAGGTCAAGGTTTATGAAAACAATTCATTAGGTCACTATATCAGGAGTGGCCAGAATATGGGATAACATTAAATTTCTATGAAGAACTTTTTTTCCCCCCAAATTCTGCAACTTTGTACATTACTGCATATTCAAGTTCTTGTGGAAGCAGTAACAAAGGTCTAAATTTGAGGACATTGTTTATTGTAAGACTCAGGTCCACATTACAGTCCTCAATCCAATTTAATGACTATTTACTATTTATTAGTACATTCTAGGAACATTCTAGGGTGGGCGTGGAGACATTGGTGGTCACAAAACAAGTATGACACAGCCCTCATGGTCCTGACAGCTCCCTGGGGAAGACAGATATTAAAGAAACATCAATAATTCTATAACTCACCACCATACTAAGTGCTTCAAAGAAAAAAACAGTCTCTCTCTAGGTCTCAGTTTCTACATTTACAGGAAGAAACGGTGAGAAAATTGCATCTCTTAGTTGATCCTGGTATTAGAACTTCCATCAGCTAATCACTCCATGGAGACAAACCTGCTCAGAACAAGTCAAATAAAAGGCATAAAAGGATGATAATCAAAGGGACAGATGGATCGGTTAGGAAACAAAGTATGGCAGAGCTAGAAGCTTCTCTTCAAGTCCTAAGATGAGATAAAGTCAGAGTTGGAAAAGAAGAAAGAAATGAAGGAGGAATTGCAGAGATGTCCTCCATGGGCATCATGAACAGGGAGTTTTTAAAGCCAAAGGGCTATTGGGGAGCACCCATTTGCATCCCATAACTCCCAGATGAGAAAACTCAGTTTAAGAGAGGCTGACAGATCCATCCAGAGCAAACCGTGAGCCAGTAGTGCTGAAATTTTAAGAATAGAATTTTATGGAGTCTGGTGGACTTGTTGATTTTCCAGAAACACAGGTTAGTTGAGTCAGAAAGGTCATTCCTCCAGGCCAAGCAATGCCCTAGTGTACGTAAATGTTTCTCATCCAAAAGGAACAGAAACAGGAGCAGACTCAGCCTCGATCTTTAGAGGTCAGGAACCTAAACCCCAGAGAGATTGGTATATTTGGCCAATGAATAATGTTAGCAATAAACAAAAACTGGGAAGCCGGGAAAGTGGAAAAGGAATGAGGAGGGAGGCACTTAAAATTCAAGCACTACTGTCCTTAGAATGGATTATAGAATTTCTGATCTTAAGAAGGCCAGCTCTCCTCTACTGAGTAGAGAGGCTACTTTCTTGACTCGAGCTATTGCCTGCACCGACTGGGGCATCCTGTGTTTCTTTCCCTCTGTGGCCTCTGAACCAGATTTCAGGTACAGCTTCTGAGAGTGGGGTCCTGAGAGAAGTCAAGAGAGCCAAGAGGAACTTGAGGCTGCCCTCCCAGCAGGTTTTCCTGATGCAGGAAGTCAAGGACACTCATTTGTACTTTGAGGAAAATGCAGAAAACCTGACTCCTTTTTTAATACCTCCACCAATTCAAAAGGAAGGTGTGTCATTTCCCTTTGATCGTGCAGCATAAACTTCCACAAGAAAAGATACCATGCGGCTTGACAAAGAAATGAACCTCAGAAAGCAGATTTGTTCATCAGGACACTAAGTGTATTTTCATTTCTGCCATCAAATTTTGCCTTCCTCTTCACTCTTGTCAAATATTTCTGGTTAGATACCCATCTATACCGTCTATTTCTTCTGTCTCACAGTTCCACTATCCCAATTTACAACAAAATCTAGATAAATTCTGTACTAGCTAACATTTTCCACATTCCTTTTTTGAGAAAAGGCAGGAGCCTGTCATTACAATTTTCTACAAGTCATGGGCTGTAATCAGGACTTTGCCCCACAATATATCTATGCTCTTTTGAAATAAATATGTGAAGTAGTTATTAAAATGTGAAGCTTTTCTTAGCAATTTAGAGTTCACAAATTACATTTAGATCCATCATTTCACATCTTGCACTCAACAGCGTTAAACTCCAGCAAGTGGTACACAATTTACTTAGGAGGAAACTGATGGCCAGAATTTCTAACTGACCTCAGAAACTGAGGCCCAAAGTACCTCGATTATTCGCTCAAGGCCATGCATCTCCTAAGTGCAAAGACAGGCATGCTGTCACTCATGATTTAGGATAGTGAAGACCATGCTGTACATGACACTGCAGCTTATTAGGAAAAAAAAAAAAAAAGCAAATCAGTAAATAACCACATGGGTAAATAAGAATGAATTTAATTACTACCCTTTGAATACTCTCCTTGATTACAAAGAATAATCACACATCTCATTTCAACCTGAGAAAATTTCAATAAACTTACAGAAAGAGGAAGACAGCACTTAATTCCAAAAGGACAGAATTCAGAATCTGGAGTTAGTGTGAGCTGAACATTTAATATTGTAGGTAGTCATATTTATATTTCTCCACATTTAGCCCATGCATATCATGATGTGAAAGAGTAGTCTATTGGGGCACATGGGTGGCTCAGTTAGCTAAGTGCCAGACTCTTGGTCTTGGCTCAGGGTCCTGGGATCAAACCCTGCATCAGGTTCCTCTCTACCTCTCCCTCTGCCCTTCCCCCTGTTCCTGCATGCTCTCTCTTTCTCTCTTAATAAATAAATAATAAATAAATAAACAAACAAACAAATAAATAATTTTTTAAAGGAGTATTTTATTAACTTCCTTACCCCAGGATCAATAAGTTGAATAAATCAGAAGATTAATTTAGAATGAGGAAAAAGTTCAGTATTTTGAGGCTATTGTCAAGACTGGCTGAGACCTCATTCTTTCCTGATATCTAGGACATGAGTCTTTATAAAACTGATTCTGACATCATGTCAGAGAGAAAAGCAGAACTTTGGAGTCCAGAAAGACCCAGACTGAACCCCAGCTAAGACATTTGTTAAATGTCTATAGATGTTTCTTAACATTAATTAGTACCTACCTTCAGTTTCTTCATTTTTTTTAAGTGAAGGTAATAATTCCTCCCTAGTGGAAATGTTATAAGGATTAGAGATAATATAGTCAATATATCTACTTGACAGATATTTATACGCCCTGCCCTTGTATGAAACCACAGGTTGAATCCCATTGCCAAAGTCTTTTCCAGAATGGAAATACACTGAATCTGATTCATTCTATAATAGGCACAAACCTGATTTCCTCCTCAACTATTATTGTGAGATCTTAGATAAGTTCTCAAGGTCTTCTAGACCTCAGGTTCCCCAACAAGAAGAAAAAAAGTGGAAAGAAGGAATTTTATGACCTCAACTACTTCTTTCTGCTCCCAACACTCAATTTTACATAATTTTGGTGCAGATTTTTTTCATGTGTGAAATGTATTGGGAGAAGACAGTTTTCCTAGTTATTTATACTGTGCTTTGTGGAAGTCTAAACTGCATTTCACATCATCACATATGATTCCTGTTTAGCTGATCTCTAGAGGTTGAGAGAGATGGTGTTAACAGACTGCACAGATAAGACATCATGATGTTAAGGGACAAAACAGGTGAAGACAGAATCAGGAACAGACTTGGGTGTAATCGTACACTCTAGCTAAGAGAGTAAATATGAGGAATGGGTGAGGCTAGGCTGATGGGCATTAACAAAGAGAACAAGTAAATAAAAGTCGACATTAAAAATGATTGCAAAGTTGAAAAATAATACAACTTGTCCTACCAGGAAGTGGATTTTTTTCAGATTATCTTCCACACTGGCATTTAATTATCTCAATCTTCGGTAGACTTCTCAGCAGAAAATTTTTGGTGCAAAGGGAATGAGGATCATGGAACTGGAAAATATACATGGAATTCTAATAATTCTAATACTAATTCTCCATGTGCTCTTCCCAATTTTGAGTCATCAAATGAAATTGTCATTGTGTGTCCTCTTCTGCAGGGCATAATATTTGAGCCATTGCAAGGTGATCTTAGTTAAGGTAGCCGACTAAACTTTGTACCATGTACAGAATGCAACGCATCCACATAATAACATTAGGCAAGGGTAGTTCTAGATTACGGATGGGTTTGGGGATGGAGGAGTTGGGATACAGGTTTGCTCCATACAGTGATTCAGGAACCCAAGGTGATGTCAGTTCTGCAACCTCCAACAGCAAACTTGCCCTGAGTTTTCAAAGAACATTTAGGGGCATCCATGGAAGGTTGTCATGGACTCAGCCAGGATGCAGCCCATAATGCTTCCCCTACATTCCATTAGAGTGAAGACCTTATGGCCATACATAAATGCAAGGAGGGTGGAAAGATTTGCCTGGCTCTGCAAATAGGAAGAAGAAGATAATGAGAGTAGGAAGCTAGCAGACTGTCATGGGCAGAAGGAGACTTAAAGGAAGTTTAGCACCATTGTGGATATAGGCATGTCAAATTTCCTTATAGATGGCTCACTGCCTTCCACCCAACCAGAGAGACCTGTAAGCAGAGAATACTGACAACATGAAGTGAGAGATAATTGATTTGCAACTAAGAATAATCAAGGAAATGCTTTACAGAGTAGGTAAGAGTGAGATGTACCTAACAGATGTGGTCGATATAGGAAGTGTCACTGGACAGTCCACAGGTGATTCTACTAAAACACATCTAAAATGAATATAGGGGCGCCTGGGTGGCTCAGTCGTTAAAGCGTCTGCCTTTGGCTCAGGTCATGATCCCAGGGTCCTGGGATCGAGCCCCGCATCGGGCTCCCTGCTCTGCGGGAAGCCTGCTTCTCCCTCTCCCCCTCCCCCTGCTGTGTTCCTTCTCTCGCTTTGTCTCTCTCTGTCAAATAAATAAATAAAATCTTTAAAAAAAAAAAAAAAAATAAAAAAAAAAAAATAAAATGAATATAAAAATCTCTCCTACTCCACTGCAAACAGCCTCCACTATTAAGGTTTTCAAGACAGCCAGAAGTGAAAAGTAAGTGACCCACTCATCAGAGACTGTCATTGTCTACTTGTTCATAGTAGCATCCCTGTCTCTCCATTTCCTGGCCTGCTTTTGGTACAAAGTCACAGATTGCTTCTTTATTGTCTTTCTTCCTTCCATAAGCACCATGGGGAAGGATATTTTTCTGATCTGTTTACTCTTCTAGCTCCAACACATAGAACAGTGCACAGCACAGCATTCAATGAATATTTGTGGGTTGCATTGTACAGACTGAAGATCTAGCTGACTGGACGGAGGGAGATCATTCTACATGGAGCTGAATCACAAAGATGAATAAAATGTCAAAGCCGAGAGGGACATTAAGAATGGCTCAGTCCTGGGGAGCCTGAGGGGCTCAGTCAGTTGAGGATCCAACTCTTCGTTTCAGCTCAGGTCATGATCTCAGGGTTCTGGGATTGAGCCACAAGTCAGACTCTGTGCTTGGCGGGAAGTCGGCTTCTCCCTCTCTCTGCCCCTCCCCCTGCTTGCTCTCTCTCTCTTTCGAAAATAAATAAATAAATCTTTAAAAAAAAAAAAAGAAGTGCTCAGCCCAAACCTTTTACACAGTATTGAAGAAATAGAGGCTCAGGACCCGGAATTGATTTTTCCAAATTGACATAACAAATGTCAAAACATGTTTTCAAATGCAACATGGTGACTTTCCAATATGCTAGTGCCAAACTAGGCCATTATTTAACTGTAAACAGATTTTTGGAATTTTTTTCTATTGTTTTTGTTGTTGCTTTCACTTACCGTGATCTAATTTTTATTTAATATTGTTATTTCCTCTCACTGGCAAAAATCCACGTGTTGCCAATCATCAAGCAGCATTCTATGCTCATATTTCCTTTTGCAATGCAGCATGTTCAACATGGGAGACAAACCTGAAAGCTCTATGACATAAAAATATTAAGGTCCTTAAAATATAAAGATAAAATATAAAGAATTAAGAAAATTCTCTAAAATAAATAAACATCTCCATCCCTGACCCAGCCTCCCCCAGGTAGACAAATGGGAAAAGGACATGAGCCCAAGGAAAGAAAATGGACCTAGAGGGAGTGCAATTTCCTTGTGAATCAAAAGAATACAAAAGTGAGATTTTTTTTTTCTTAGCGAACTATATTGATTTTAAAAAAAGAATGATACAATCCAATATTCACAAAGGTTCAGAGAAACAGGTATTCTAATAACTGTGGAGATATGTATCAAAGACTCATTTTGTTTTCTTTTTATTTTTCTCTTTGGACTTAAGATTTCCTTTTCTAGAAATTTGTCTTAACAAAATAGTCCTGGCTGAATAGCATGTAAATCCAAAGCTATTGATTGTGTATGTGTGGCGGTGTGCATATTTTATATTATTTAAGTGGTATATAGATATAGATATATAGCTGTAGATATATATAAAATAATATAATACATATAACTATATAATATATATTATATAAACATATTATATATTACATAGGTGATGAAATGACTAAAACTATACCATATCTAAACACAGGCAAGGATATCCATTATATATTATGACTGGTCTATGAGAAAAATATTGAAAAGAATCATCAAAAAGGCTAAAGCTCAAATGACAAAAACAGAGGGATAGAAGACTATGTGCTTTAGTAGAAACAGTGCCTTGGTTTTAATTCTGTTTCAGACATATCTAGGTGGCAAAGTCCTTAAAGACTCAGACAATTCTAGGCTCTATGAGACAAAGACACTCTTTTGCCCACACACTGCCATGCTGGGATGAACAGGAGAGGGACACAGCTTTTATTTTATTTTTTTTTTAAGATTTATTTATTTATTTTAGAAAGAGAGAGAGAGCGCATGAGAGTGTGAGTGGGGGGAGGTGCAGAGGGAGAGAATCTCAAACAGACTCCCTGCTGAGCTGAGTTCAGGAGCGCAACAATGGGCTCTATTCCACAACCAAGAGAACATGACCTGAGCTAAAACCAAGAGTTGGGCGTCTAAGGACTGAGCCACATAGGCTCCCCAGAATAGAGCTTTTAAACAAGCATTTGCAATACAAATGCTCAGAAGACAATGTGTGAAAAGGCAGTTATAGGAAATCAAAGAATGAGCTAACTTCTCCGGCCCTCAGTTTCTTCATCTAAACATAAATATGGCTGGCATTTCCCAATGACATTTGATCTCAGGAAACTTTTTAAATTACACTACATTCATAGAACACAAAAAGCATTTCATTCAAAGCCATGTATACATTTGGTTGAAATTGTCTTTTAGAACAATTATGAAGGGACACATTTTCTTAATATTAAAGTTTAATCTGCAGTCAGCATTGAATAATATAAATGTAGGGTGAAAACATGTAGGGTAAGATGCAGAATTTAGACCAGAGACCCTTGCCTAGATGGAACATACTGTGGTCGGTGACAGATGTAATGTTGACACTTTGTGCTCCTGCATCAGGGGACCCCATGTGACCTTTTAGATTTCTTAGATCTGGCCCAGCTTTTGTTTAGAGACAGATTGTCACATACAGTAAGAATTACTCTCTTGATGCATTTAACTTATTTTCTCACATTGATTTTGAAAGACATATTTTAAAAGAAAAAAAAAAATACTTCCACTGATTTGTTTCCCCCTAGGATCTATCCATGTCTCTTGAAATTCAGGTGATCCATATCGAGTTGCATTGATGGTCATTAAAATCTCTGATTTCTTTTTGATTCCAAAATAAAAGGTGTAAGGGTCCAGAAAATATTTTGTAGATATGGAGGTCATAAATGTAAAACTCCACTCTTTGGTAGGAGGGAATCATCTACTGAAACATGTACTTGTCAACACCTCTAACCATTCATCCATGAAATCAGTCAGAAAACAAATATTTATTAAGTCTGTACAAAGTCCAAACCCTACCTTATATTCAGGAATATTTGGTATAACAACAGAATCTTTGTTCTTACGGTGTACACATTCTAGTGAGTATAAATAATTTAACCAAATAATTACACAAATGTATAGTTACACATGGAAAATCAGTACTGTGTAGAGAGACTAAAAGAATCTACAATAATGTATAACCAGGAAATTTGATCTCAACCAGAGAATTCAAGGAAATGAAGTTTGTTTAAGCTGAGCTAAGACAGGAGGAATGGACGAGGAGGTAATCTGACCCTAGCCTTCCTGGCCTCCTTCCTTTTCTTCTCACGCAGGAGGAACGCTCCTGCCTTAGGGAATTTGGGCTTGTTTTCTTCTCTCTGCCTGGGAGCCTCTTCCCAGACAACTGCAAGTCTGACTCCCTCATCTCCTGCAAGTTTTTCTTAATGTTACCTTCCCAGTTAAACCTGCTTTGATGTCTGTTCTAAAAGGACAATCTGTAGGGGCGCCTGGGTGACTCAGTCAGTTAAGCACTCAACTCTGACTCTTGATTTCAGCTCGGGTCATGATCTCAAGGTCTGAGATCCAGCCCTGCTGTGGACTCCACGCTGAGCTTGGAGCCTGCTTAAGATTCTCTTTCTCCCTCTCCCTTTCCCCTCCTCTGCTCTCTCTCTCTCAAAAAAAAAAAAAAAAAAAAAAAGACAATTTGTAGTCCCAGCCCAGCCCAGCCCTTGAAGCTCTTAAGGCTCTTAAGTTCTCCTTATACGCTTCTACTGTTTCCCATAGTACCTTATAACTTGCCATATTTTACTTTTGTGTTTTGTTTTGTTTTGGGCATGTGTTTGTTTGTTGTCAATTCTCTGAATTAACTTACTAGATGCAATTACCATTAGGGAAAATGTCTTCTCTGCTTTGCTCATTGATGTATTCCAAGTGTTTAGAACAGTGTTTGGATATGGTTAGATATCTTAAAAAGTTAATTAATTAATTGTTAAATTACTTAATTAATTTTACTGAGTCATAGTAAATACACAACATAAAATGTTTGAGAGGCAGCTAAAACAGTACCCAGAAAAAGATTAAGTTTGAAATGAATGTATTGGGTGGAAAAAAGAATTACCCTCCATTATCTTACTTTCCATATGCCAAAGTTGAGAAAGAAGAGTAAAGTAAAACTAAAGTATGTAGAACAAACTAATTGAGTCAGATATGAGATGAAACAAATTGAGAAAATCAGCTAAAGTAAAACTTGGTTATTTGAAAAGTTCAATAAAATTGATAAACCCATAGTTAAACTGCTCAGAGGAGAAAAAAGAGAGGAAGAAACAAAACCCACAAATACCAATAAAAGGAAAGAAAATATGGACATGATAGGGGAGATTTTACAGATACCAACATATAGTAAGAGAATACTATGACCATCTTCAAATCTATACATTCAACAACTTAGGTGAAATAGACCAATTTCTTCAAGGACCCAAATACCTAAAATGATGATAAGAAGAAATTTTTTAAAAAATCTAAATACTTGTATATATGTTAACAAAACTGAAATGCAAAATCCATGCTCGGAGTTCACTTGAGAGTTCCATTAAGCATTCATGAATGAAAAAACACCAATGTTTGAAAGGAACATTTTTCTTTTTTTTTTTTTTTTTTAAGATTTTATTTATTTATTTGAGAGAGAGAGAATGAGAGAGAGCACATGAGAGGGGGGAGGGTCAGAGGGAGAAGCAGACTCCCTGCCGAGCAGGGAGCCCGATGCGGGACTCGATCCAGGGACTCCAGGATCATGACCTGAGCCGAAGGCAGTCGCTTAACCAACTGAGCCACCCAGGCGCCCTGAAAGGAACATTTTTCAATTCATTTTAAGAATACGATCTAACTTGATGAGTCATTGTAGCAAGCAGAACAGTGTCCCCATTCTAAGAAGTCCACATTTAAACCCCAAAACTGGTGAATATGTTACTTTATGTAGCAAAGGATTTTGCAGATGTGATTAAGTAAAGGATTCTGAGATGAGGAGATATCCAGGATATAACCTGGATGGGCCCGATGTAAACACAAGGTTCTTGTAAGTGAAAATAGGGAGAAGGAACAAGGATGGACAGGGTCAGAGAAGGAGATGTGACAGTGGGAATGGAAGCAGAGGTCAGAATCATTTGCAGGGATGAGGCAAGGAATGTGAGCTGCTTCTAAAAGCTTGTAAAAGCAAGCAAGCAGATTCCCCCTCTAAACTCCAGAAAGAATGGAGCCCTGACCACTCCTTGATTTTAGCCCAGTGAGACCAATGTTGAGCCTCTGGCATCTGGAACTGCAAGGTAGGAAGTTCATGTTTTTTGAGGGCACAGAATTTGTGGTGCTTTATGATACTAGCAATGAGAGACCTCTATAGCCACACCCTCAGTGGAAAACCAGGAATTCCTGCAGACTTAGTCTAGAACCCAGAAAGTCAGAGACCACCTCTTTCTGCTCACGGAATCCCTTTTTGCCCTGAGTGTTTTCTTTTTCTTGCCTGGAATCCTGATTGATTCAGAAGTACAATGATCCAGAGTCAGGAAAGCTGGTTTCTAGGTCCAAATCTATTGCTCCTCATCTGTGAGCCCTTGAGTAAGTCATGCAATTCCTTTGGATCAACATTTTTAATCTATAAAGCAAGGGTATCATATTAGATCAGTATTTTTGAAATGACAATGCAAAAGATTAATTTAGGTGGATATGAGTCACTTTTATATCTGTGTATACACATTTCATTTCCCAAATACAGCAAATAAAGCTGGTTTCCTAGGTATCGTAGTATCTTAAAATTTGCTTTAAATAAACACTCAAGAATTGTTTAAAAGAGAATAATTTAAATAAAAGTATTATGTAAACACGGGAGTACTTTGAAATGACTAACATGATGAGGGTGGTATGAGTAAAACTGAAGTGTAGAGAACAGCGGGCTAGAAAAAAATCTCGCTTCTTTACTCCTCTTATCCAATCAGGGATGAATGTATTCATTTATTTACTCATTAAATATATACATATTCATGAGCGTCTTTTAAGAGCAACGTTCCAAGTAAGAGCACACCGGGTTAGCAATAATGAATGTGAAACAGTCCCTGACCTGGAAGGCTTCAGAGTCCGTGAGAGCAGACAAATAACATGTTTAAAATGGTAATGCGCCAGGCTTAGACCTTGAACAGGGATACATACAAAGTCCTGCCAGTCTCTACCTCTGGAACCTCCAGTTTCTCCTCAAATTCCTCCTCCTCACAAGTTTGCAAAATCAATCAACTTAAAACGCAGCTCTAACCAGGGCACTCCTTTTCTTTCAACCGGTATTTGACAAACTAGGGACCAAGACAAAGAGCATCCACCCTAGCTTTTTTGTAAATAAAGTTTTGTTGAAAGTTTTACTGAAACCCGTGCAAGCGGCCACGCTCCCTTATTAAAGCAACATCTATGGCGGTTTTCATGCTTTCTTAAGCAGTTAGGACAGAGACTGCAGGAAAACCTAAAATAGTTACTATTTGGTGCTTCACTAACACTAAAATTGTCATCCTATCTTTAAGACCTTCCTTTAGGGTCCTCATTTTGATCAGCTGAAACCCAAACTTCATAATACAGCACATGCAAACTTTCCAACACCATCCCCTAACATCTTCCTGAATATACCTAACAGGTCATCCATATCCTTAAAAGCATGTCTTTTCAAGATTTTTGGCCTAGGAAATGACATTCTTTAGCCAAAGATTCTCTCCTTCCTCCTCTGTGTGGACAATTCCTGCTCAGCCCTTAAAATCTAAACTAACTTCCTCAGAAACCCTCCCTAACTTTCCAAGGAAAATTGTGGTTTCTTTATTTTTGCTCTCTCAACACATTCAGTGACCCAAAAATGACCTCTTAGGATGTTCTAATTATTCCTAAATAACTTCATTGTTTTTGTTATAATGTTTTATTCTGTAGAATAAAAAAAAATGCAAGCAAATATAGAATAAATAAAACCCCAAAATTATCTCAAATAACACAAATATAATAATCTCAAAAATAATCTCTGTCAACAGCTAGTAAATATCATTTTAGCCATCTCTCTATGCATATTTATAGAAACAAGAGTAAATAGCGATGATTTTATCAAAAATGAACATTTATGAGGCAGCTGGGTGGCTCAGTCAGTGAAGCCTCTGACTCTTGATTTCAGTTCAGGTCATGATCTCAGAGTCATGAGATTGAACCCTGTGTCGGCCCTCCCCTGCTCTCTCTCTCTTTCTCTGGGAAAAAAAAAAAAAAAAAAAAAAGCACATTTATGACCTAATCATATTCTAATAAAAAGTTTACTTTAACCTTGCCTATGTTTAGTAGAATATAAAGAAATTCATGAAACTGAAAGGTTAAATTTTATGAAAGTTTTTGTGTGTCTGTGTGATAAGCATTTACAATTCTTAAAAGATCACACTCCTGTTTTACTATATATATATATATATATATATATATATATATATACACACACATATATATATCTAACATTTTTTTAGGTTTTTAAAAAATTTATTTTTTAAAAGTTAATGGGCATAAAATGAAACTAAAAAAACATAAGAAGCAAAGAACAAAGTCATCCATAATCATTAGCGCTTCAAAATTCATACATTGAAACCCTAACCACCGCATGTGACTATATTTGGAGATAGGCCTTTAAAGAGGTGATTAGGTTAAAATGAGACTTTAATGTAGACCCTAATCCAAGCTGACTGGTATCCTTACAGGAAGCAGATATTTGAACCCATAAAGAAATATCAGGAGTATGTGGTCACGGGGGAAAGGCCATGTGAAGACACAGCAAGGAAATAAGCATCTGCAGGCCAATGAGAGAGGACTCAGAAGTAATCAAACCTGCTAACACCTTTATCTTGAATTGCCAGCCTCCAGAAAGATGAGGAAATACATTTCTGTTGGTTTAGCCACCCAGGGTGTAGTGTTTTGTTACGGAAGCTCTAGGAAAGTAATATGGTATTTTATTGCATTTACTTCCATTTTCTCCTACTTCTTTTTTTTTTTTTAATTTTTTATTTATTTATTTGAGAGAGAGAGAGAGAGAGAGAGAGAGAGAAACAGCATGAGAGGGGATAGGGTCAGAGGGAGAAGCAGACTCCCCGCTGAGCAGGGAGCCCGATGCGGGACTCGATCCCAGGACTCCGGGATCATGACCTGAGCCGAAGGCAGTCGCTTAACCAACTGAGCCACCCAGGCGCCCATTTTCTCCTACTTCTTAGAACAAGAAAATCTCCTGAATTCTATCAGTTATGTTATTTTTAAACTGTTGAGGTCTAAACTATTTACGTGCTTATGTGTTCTCCTGTATCCAAAATTCTCACTTTGTTTAAGTAGAGTTTTAGGTTCAGATTAATTTGATTTCACCATCAGTCATTTGACCACATGGTCTTCTTTTGAGAGTTCTTCATGGTGTTATGTCTCTGGCTTGACCAGATTTGTCATCAAGTATTTTTCAAAAAGGGATAACAAGGGCTATATTCCCCGAATTTGTTCATTTTTTTAAATATTTTTTAAAATATTTTATTTAATAGAGAGAGAGAGGGAGCACACAGAGAGGAGCAGAGAGAGAGGGACAAGTGGACCGCATTGAGAACAGAGCCCGGCATGGGGCTCAATCCCACAATCCTGAGATCATGACCTGAGCAGAAATCAGGAGTCAGACACTTAGCCAACGGAGCCACCCAGGTGTGCCCCTTCCTCCCGAAATTTGTTCTGATTGAGATTGTCTGTTTCTTTTGTACTTAAAAAAAAAAAAAATTGCAGATTTGCAAAAATATTACAGAGTTGTAATTTCTTTCCTTTATTTTATGTACTTAGTCTACTAGCCTTTAGTATTAAATTGTTGAGGAGTTTAAGGTCAGCCAGATGATGTGACCATGTAGGTTACTTGATCATTCTGTATCCCATTCTATCCTCTGGGACACATGGATACCTTTCAATCTGTAGATTATCATCTTTTAATTTTTTTTCTATTCTATAGATGGATATTTGTTGTTGTTCTAAACAGTGTCATGTAGAGAATAGGCTCTACAACCAGGATACTTACTCAACATGTGACCTTGGAAAAGCACTTAACCTCCTATACCTCAGTTTCCCATATCTGTCAAATAAGGATTATATTAGTATCTACTTCATAGGGTTGTTGTGAAAATTATATGAATTAGTATATGTAAAATAATGCTAAATAATACTAATTATTATAAGGACTTATGTGTTAATCTTTGCTTAACTTCTCTATGAAATTTTTACTAATATTTAACATTGTTATTTTTCCACTTCCTTTTGTGTCATTTCCTTAAACCTATTCAGTGTTTCTAGTTCTGTTCATTCCTCTAATAAAAATCCCCTAATTAGAAGTTCTGTGTTGAGATCTAGTATTATTGCTCCTTTTCCTCCTATTCAGCTCAAACTTACCTCTGTCAGTGTGTCTTGGCTAATAGATTAGGAGTTAGAAACCTCTTTTGTAAAGGTAGAGATAGCAAATATTTTACGCTTTGTGGGATACATATAGTCTCTATTTCATATTTGTCTTAGTCCATTCAGGGTGCTATAACAAAATCCCATAAATGGAGTAACTTATGAACAATAGAAAGTTATTCCTCTCAGTTCTGGAGGCTGGAAGTCTAAGGTCAGAGTATCAGTGTGGTCAGGTGAGGACTGGCTTCCAGGTCCCAGATTTCTTATATCTTCCTATGCCAGAAGGAATTAGGGAGCTCTGTGGGGTCTCTTTCTTAGGGCATTAATCCCATTCATGAGGACTCCACCCTCATGACCTAAGTAACTTCCAAAAGCCCCCACTTCCTAACACCATCATATCGGGGATTAGAGTTGCCACATATGAATGGGGGAGTCACAAACATTCAGACTATGGCAATATTCTTATTTTTTAAAATGACTTAAATATATAAAAACCATTCTTAGCTTAAGGTTTCTATGTAAACGTGTGGGTGGACCAGATAGGCCGTAGTTTGCCCACCCTTGGGGTTATTGAACAATAAAGAAGTAGGGTATCTGTGTGTGTGTGTGTGTGTGTGTGTGTGTGTCTGTTCTTCTCCCTCCAGAGCACCCCTCCTCACAGATCTCTGCAATGAGATTGCGTTTCATTTATAATATTCTCAATTTCTCTCTTGTTCTTGTAATATTTCTAGATCTCATTGATTTAATCCAAGGGAGCACTGGATGGGCCTTTAAGGACTGTGAAACTTTTTTTGAAAGAAAGCAGTACCCTGCCTAAAGCCTGAGGAGGTTAATATCAGTTAGCAAAAGGTGTTCATATTGTTTCCACAAGTTTCCATATTGGGCACAGATTCTTCATAAGTTTTAGTTTGGAGTGGTGTTCATTTCCTTTTATTGAGGTCAGAGTTTTCAATTTTTGTTTTGTTGATAGTCAATTTTGAAAGAGGTGAAAGAAGTAAATATTCTTTCGGACTGCCACCTTAAACCCAAAGAAATATGGCCACATCCTCTCAAGTCTACTTTTCATGCAAGGTCACATGGTTCTTGAGTCTAGAAAACAGGAGGCTTGGCCTCTGAATGCTCGATAATCTTTAGTTGAATGAAACAATGCACAAATCCTCATCACTTCACAAATGCAGAAGCTGAGTAAAATATGTATATTTGGAGTCTGTTCCAGAACATACCAGTTGCTCATTTAAACTTTTACATTTCAGGGAGCTACTTTATGAAACCAGTTCCTGCATACATATTCCCCAGTGGAAGCCCCTCATGCCATCCACCCCCAAAGGTGTTTCCTTCCTGTGCTGCTAGGCTTTGGATGTCCAGCAGCAGGACAAACGAAAGAAAAGAAATTAGGCCTCCAAGAAGTCGTGAAGGCTTTAGAAAGACCAAGAGAAGGGTTGCAATTTTCAAAGTGGGTCATGGGGCTTCAGAAATGTGTAGGTGTTGTGGCTTTACTGACAAATGTCCCAGTTCTGTGGGGATGTAGGCAGACTGGTTCTGACTCTACTTTGAAAATTGTTATGCTCTTAATGTCTCTCAAAAGTAACAGTCCACTGAAATTAAGTTTGTAAACTGGAAAATTATCTGGAACCTGTGAAATAAACAAGTATTTAGAGTTACAGACTAGTAGTTGAGGCTTAATGAGCCATTTTTAGTATGTTACCCAAATTTCAAGAAAACACCAGAATGGGGGTGGGGGAGAGGAAGACCACTCTCTCAAGACAGGAAATTAATTTTTTCTGACTGAAAAAAAAAAATGGCAGAAACTATCTCTTACAGACAAAAGGTATCAAATTATTGAGTAATTATTGTTTCCTTCTTAGTCTGTTTATATCTCTCTCTATATATATATATCTTCAGATAAGTAGATAGATATATCTACCTCTCTTTTTCTTTCTGTTTGAGTGTGCATGAGTGCCTCAAATATATCTTATTTATCATTGTAGACTCAACACTTAGCCCATTACCTGACATGTGTTTTTATTTTGTTTAGGACATTAAAAATATTTAGAGAAGTCATAAATTAGTGAGTGCATAACTGTCAAAGAGAATAAAAATATCAATAACCTAGAGGGAGGAGTTTGGAGGGACAAATAGCTTCACTAAGTTGCTTGATAGTAGATAGGATGTGCATGTCAGAATATTATAGAAACATGTCCGTGAGGACTGTTACAATCCAGTATTCCTTGAGCCTGTGAATCTGAAGCAGTGCTATCAGAAGCACTGATTAGTGTCAGGTTCATGGCTGAAAGAGATGTCTAAGAGATGTGTTATTGCAAACTGTCCATTTAGTGATTGTTGTGTTGGTTTTTTTTTTAATAAATATTGCTAAATTTTTAAATTTGCTAAATTCTGGCAGCTAGAAAAAAGCAGGAGATACACATCCCCTTCCTAACACCCTGACAACAATGCAATGTGTTACAATAGAAACCAAATTCAGGGGCCGCCTGGGTGGCTCAGTCGGTTAAGCATCTGCCTTAGGCTCAGGTCATGATCTCGGGGTCCTGGGATGGAACCCCACATCTGGCTCCCTGCTCAGTGGGAAGTCTGCTTCTCCCTCTCCCCCCACCCCTGTTCATGCTCATTCTCTCCCTCTTTCAAAATAAATAAATAAATAATCTTTAAAAAAGAAAAAAAAGAAAGAAACCAACTTCAGGCCAAAGTCTTCTAGATCCTCACTGACAGTCACTTTGAAAAAAAGAAAAACAAAACAAAACAAAACCCCCTGAAAAACAAAAACAAAAAACAAACAAAAAGTGCTCCAAGATGAATGCACCGGCGATTTGAAACAGGATTAAACTGTCTCACTATGTCTCTAGTCAGATCAAGCAATAGATGACTTCAATGCACAGAATGGCCAAGGTAGCTCTCCATCTAGACGTTCTTTTTTTCTTTTTTTAAGATTTTTTTTTAATTAATTTATTTGAGAGAGAGAATGAGATAGAGAGAGAGAGAGCATGAGACAGGGGAGGGTCAGAGGGAGAAGCAGACTCCCTGCTGAGCAGGGAGCCCGATGCGGGACTCGATCCTGGCACTCCAGGATCATGACCTGAGCCGAAGGCAGCCGCTTAACCAACTGAGCCACCCAGGCGCGCCTCTCCATCTAGACGTTCTGAGGACGACTGGCCATAAGGATGCTGGTTTGCCTGATTTTTGTCCCTCACACTTGCAAAGGTGCTCCAGTTCTGATGCCTTTCTAGTCAGCCTTATGTGTTGAACACTCCTCATTTCACCAATGAAAAATGATTTCTAACATGTCTTATGCTAATTAATGGATCTTCATATAAATTTTGATAATGATATCTGAAGCACTTGTGAATTGCTACTTTGGGCTGTTGGTTCCTGATCCAGTACTTTTAAAGCAATTTAACTGTTGCTAAATATAGATTAAAGTTAATTTGTATGTAGGAATATACGTTACATTGTTTATACTCAGGGGTTGTAAAGCAAATCGTGACACAAGTGATGTAATGTATAAAATTTCAGGATGGCTGAAAACAGCTCAAACTGAAAAAAAAACCTGAATTAGATTTAGTGTGATCTAATCATCATTCACTCCATTCATTCATTCATTCATTCATCCAATAGATATCAATTAGGTGTGAAAGCAAAACCAATACATTCATTGTAGTGACTCTTTAGCTCTCTGGATAGAATGTGTTGACAGCACCATCCATTAAATTTATGCTTCAGTGTTTTGATAAACACATTTTTATAGAAAAAATAAAAAGAAAAGTGTATTGATTTTTAATTCAAATAGCTGTGTATCAAGGGCCCTAGGAAAACTCTTCTGGTCACTAAGCACAATTTAGTCATCACTACCTATTGGCTGCAAGATGCAGATCTGGAGGACAGAAATGTGCCATTGGATTACTGGACTTCTAAAATTAAACATACTGTATGATAGAGACATCATGGTGAAGAAAGACCGAACCTGTTGGGTGATGGTTGTCTCTGGGTGTCTCCCATTTCTGAACATCTTCTGAGCAAAGGCAGAAACAACATTTTTGTTCCAGACTATCCTTTCAAGGGCATTTGTATAAAAAATACTTGGAAGAGAGATAGCATCTCCATCTGGAGCAGATTTGTGTACTGGCCAGGGTGATAAAGACAATGACTTTTCCATGGCAAGGATTATTTTCTAGCAGCCTCCTTACATAAAACTGGGGTTTCCTAGTCCTAGAGTTTACTTTCTGGAACACACCTTACTGTATAACCAGGCAGTGCCTTCCCCTCATTGCATCCCTGCTTAGGAATAGGGGCCAAGAAAGCCAGGGCACAAACATTACTCTAACTACTGCAATTGCTGTCAGCAAGACACCATCTTCAGTCTCTGACCCATGAGTTTTGTGTCTTCCATATGTTTCCATGAAACTGTGGCAGGCCGACTTGTTAGTGTGCAAGAATTGTAAAACCTCAGATACTTCAGAATTCTTAGCATAGTATTCACCCCCAATTATCGCAAATAAAGGAAAGAGTAGAGATTATCCACACTTCCGTTTCCTAGCTTTCAAAAGACAATTGATGTAAAACTGGCCCAAAATAAAAAGTATAAAATGACTTCCAAGTTCACTGAAAGTTCAACATCACTTTTACTGCATCCCTAGGCACCATGGAACAGTGTAAGACCATAATGGGACTGAGAATACAATAGCCATGACTTTTTTAAAATTATTTTATTTTATTATGTTATGTTAGTCACCATACATCACATCATTAGTTTTTGATGTAGTGTTCCATGATTCATTGTTTGCGTGTAACACCCAGTACTCCATGTACTATGTGCCCTCCTTAATACCCATCACCAGGCTAACCCATACCCCCACCCCCCTCCCCTCTAAAACCCTCAGTTTGTTTCTCAGAGTCCATCGTCTCTCATGGTTCGTCTCCCCCTCCAATTCCTCCCCTTCATTTTTCCCTTCCAACTATCTTTTTTTTTTTTTTTTTAACATATAATGTATTATTTGTTTCAGAGGTACAGGTCTGCGATTCATCAGTCTTACACAATTCACAGCACTCACCATAGCACACATCCTCCCCAATGTCCATCAACCAGAACCCCCATCCCTCCCACCCCCCACCACTCCAGCAACCCTCAATTTGTTTCCTGAGATTAAGAGTCTCTTATGGTTTGTCTCCCTCTCTGGTTTCATCTGGTTTCATTTTTTCTTCCCTTCCCCTATGATCCTCTGTCTTGTTTCTCAAATTCCTCATATCAATGAGGTCATATAACACTTGTCTTTCTCTGGCTGACTTATTTCACTTAGCATAATACCCTCTAGTTCCATCCACATTGTTGCAAATGGCAAGATTTTGGGGTTTTTTGATGGCTGCATAATATTCCATTGAATATATATACACCACATCTTCTTTATCCATTTGTCTGTTGATGGACAGCTAGGCTCTTTCCATAGCTATTGTGGACATTGCTGCTATAAACATTGGGGTGCACGTATCCCTTCGGATCCCTACATTTGTATCTTTGGGGTAAATACCCAGTAGTATAATTGCTGGGTCATAGGGTAGCTCTATTTTCAAATTTTTGAGGAACCTCCCTACTGTTTTCCACAGTGGATGCACCAACTTGCATTCCCACCAACAGTGTAGGAGCATTCCCCTTTCTCCGCATCCTTGCCAACATCTGTTGTTTCCTGATTTGTTAATTTTAGCCATTCTGACTGGTGTAAGGTGGTATCTCATTGAGGTTTTGATTTAGATTTCCCTGATGCTGAGTGATGTTGAGCACTTTTTCATGTGTCTGTTGGCCATTTGGATGTCTTCTTTGCAGAAATGTCTGTTCATATCTTCTGCCCATTTCTTGATTGGATTATTTGTTCATGGGTGTTGAGATTGATAAGTTCTTTATAGATTTTGGATACTAGCCCTTTATCAGATCTGTCATTTGCAAATATCTTCTCCCATTCTGTCGGTTGTCTTTTGGTTTTGTTGACTGTTTCTTTTGCTGTGCAAAAGCTTTTTATCTTGATGAAGTCCCAATATTCATTTTTGCCCTTGTTTTTCTTGCCTTTGGCGATGTTTCTAGGAAGAAGTTGCTGCAGCTGAGGTCAAGGAGATTGCTGTCTGTTTTCTCCTCAAGGATTTTGATGGATTCCTGTCTCACATTTATGTCTTTCATCCATTTTGAGTCTATTTTTGTGTGTGGTGTAAGGAAATGGTCCAGTTTCATTCTTCTGCATGTGGCTGTCCAATTTTCCCAATACCATTTTTTGAAGAAACTGTCTTTTTTTCCATTGGACATTCTTTCCTGCTTTGTCGAAGATTAGTTGACCATAGAGTTGAGGGTCCATTTCTGGGTTCTCTCCTCTGTTCATTGATCTATGTGTCTGTTTTTGTGCCAGTACCATACTGTCTTGATGATGACAGCTTTGTAATAGAGTTTGAAGTCCAGAATTGTGAAGCTCCCAGCTTTGCTTTTCTTTTTCAACATTCCGCTGGCATTCGGGGTCTTTTCTGATTCCATACAAATTTTAGGATTATTTGTTCCATTTCTTTGAAAAAAGTGGATGGTATTTTGAAGGGGATTGCATTAAATGTGTAGATTGCTCTAGGTAGCATAAACATTTTCACAATATTTGTTCTTCCAATCCATGAGCATGGAACATTTTTCCATTTCTTCGTGTCTTCCTCAATTTTTTTCATGAGTATTCTATAGTTTTCTGAGTACAGATTCTTTGCCTCTTTGGTTAGATTTATTCCTAGGTATCTTATGGTTTTAATAGCCATGACTTCTAATTTGGATTTTGACACTCACTGGCCAGTAGACCTTGGTTAATTCATTGGCCTCTTGAAGGCCTAGTTTATTCTTCTCTAAAATGGATAAATATTACATCTACCTCATAGGCTCTATTAAATTAAATCATATCATGTGTGTAAATGTGTAGCATCAAGCTTAGCACATCGTTGGGAATTGTTAATATCTTTTAATACTAATGACTTGCCAAATTTTTGGCAACTTTTTAAAAAATCCTCTTATTATGACAAGACATATTATACTTTCGTATATATATATACATATATTTAGATGATATAGTAAACTCTGATGAGCTATTCAGCATCCATTCCCCTGTTCTTTTGCTCCTTTCAACAGACTCCTGTTTTATTCAAAGATTCAACCACCTATAGTTCCAGAGGTGGATCCTAGTTAGTCTAAAACAAGATGTGCACCATATTCCTCAGTGAACATTTACTGATCCAAGAGTGGACATATAACCCAAGATAATGCCATCCAACTGAGGGGAAATTTTCCTATGGTTGTTCTATGGTTGAGGAAAATGTTATGGGTTAAATTTTGTCACCTCCCACCCACCATGATGCTATGTTGAAGCCCTAACTCCAGTACTTCATAACATGACTTTATTTGGAAATATGGTTCCTGTGGATGGAATTAGTTAAGATGTCATTGTACTGGAGTATGTTGGTCGCTAGTCCAACATGACTGGTTTCATTGTAAGAAGATGGGCATGTGAAGACAGAGAGATACATGGGGTGGGGGGGGGAACACCACGTGGCCATGAAGGCAGAGACTGACCTTATGTGGTTTCAAGTCAGCTAACAGCAAAGATTTCTGTCAACCTCTAGAAGAAAGAAGTATACAAGGAAAGGTTCCTCCACAGAGTTCAGAGGGAGCATGACCCTGCTGACATTTTTGACACTTCTAGCTTCCAGAATTCTGAGACAATAATTTCTGTTTTGTTTTGTTTTTTAAGCTACCTAGTTTGTGGTACTTCATTACAGCAACTTTAAGACATATACAGGAAGGTTTTCTCTTTTTCTTGGAGGAGAACATAAATGGCAGCTATCTTATATCCATGAAGACAGCAAACCTGATGACCAAACTGACATAAGAGGAAGAGGAAAACCCAAAGAATTATGATAGATTCCTGGCCTTTCAAACTTGGAATCTCCCCCAAAATCTAGGTTTCTTCTCTGAAATGATATACTTCCTCAATGGACAAGCCAGTTTGAGCAATATTTTCCTGATAGTTTCAATGGAAAACATACACATATACCCACATACATATTCATGTGGGGATTATACGCACACCCACCCACCCACCCACCCACCCACACACATACCCACAAGTTCTAGCCCTTGATTTATTCATCATTTATGATTGCATGCATACTAGTCATATTGTTATCTGTTTTATATAAGAAAATGGAGAAAAGTTAGTTGTTTTCCAGCTAAGCTTGAATTCCTTGAGGATCAGCGTTAGGTTTTGTATTATGTAATAAGCAGAGCTGTGAATACGACTGATGCTCTACAAACACTGATTCTTTTTTTCTTTTTTTTAAGATTTATTTATTTGACAGAGAGAGATAGCGAGAGAAGGAACACAAGCAGGGGGAGTGGGAGAGGGAGAAGCAGGCTTTCCGCAGCACAGGGAGCCCGATGTGGGGCTCGATCCCACAACCCTGGGATCATGACCTGAGGCGAAGGCAGACACTTAACAACTGAGCCACCCAGGCACCCCTACAAACACTGATTCTGTTTTAGCACCTACCACTCCAGTTTGTAATTATTCAATAAGTCATGGTATCCCTGTCTGTTCTTGAAGCCAGGAATATGTCATATTGGCAACACTAAGCTCACAGTATTTAAGAAAGTGGTGCAGATGGAGTGAAGGAAGAATAGTTGCCGTTACTTTAGGAAACTTTGAAATATTATTATTAACCAGCTGCCTTCTCATTTTCTTCTCTCTAGTCTTCTTCCTTCAGTCTGTCACTCACAAGGACACAGAAACAACGATGGCATGTTCCATTTATCCTTGAAGTTTTATGCCTCAAACCTGCCAGGTAGACTCAGGACTGGAATAAGGATCAGAAGTTCATCTTCTGTTATTATTAATAGCATTTATGACAATAAAAAATAGAATTTTCCCTTGGGGAAGAAATAACCTCCCCCTTCCTGAGTTTGACAAATGCTCAGTTATGGATATACTAACGATAAAGCTGTAAATCCTTCTTGTGCCCTTCAGGGTCAACTGTACTTTATGGTGTGCTGTCATAAAGCACATCAGGTCCTAGATCATCTAAGCAAAAGATCAACAAGGAAATAAAGACTTTAAATGACACACTGGACCAAATGGACTTCACAGATCTATTCAGAACATTCCATCCCAAAGCAACAGAATACACATTCTTCTCTAGTGCCCATGGAACATTCTCCAGAATAGATCACATCCTAGGTCACAAATCAGGTCTCAACCGGTACCAAAAGATTGGGATCATTCCCTGCATATTTTCAGACCACAATGCTTTGAAACTAGAACTCAATCACAAGAGGAAAGTCAGAAAGAACTCAAGTACATGGAGGCGAAAGAGCATCCTACTAAAAAATGAATGGGTCAACCAGGAAATTAAAGAAGAATTTAAAAAATTCATGGAAACCAATGAAAATGAAAACACAACTGTTCAAAATCTTTGGGATGCAGCAAAAGCTGTCCTAAGAGGAAAGGATATAGCAATACAAGCCTTTCTCAAGAAAAAAGAAAGGTCTCAAATACACAACCCAAACCTACACCTAAAGGGGCTGGAGAAAGAACAGCAAATAAAGCCTAAACCTAGCAGGAGAAGAGAAATCATAAAGATCAGAGCAGAAATCAATGAAATAGAAACCAACAGAACAGTAGAACAGATTAACAAAACTAGGAGTTGGTTCTTTGGAAGAATTAACAAGATTGATAAACCCCTGGCCAGACTTATCAAAAAGAAAAGAGAAATGACCCAAATAAATAAAATCATGAATGAAAGAGGAGAATCACAACCAACACCAAAGAAATACAAACAATTATAAGAACATATTATGAGCAACTATATGCCAGCAAATTAGATACTCTGGAAGAAATGGATGCATTCCTAGAGATGTATCAACTACCAAAACTGAACCAGGAAGAAATAGAAAACATGAACAGACCTATAATCACTGAGGAAATTGAAGCAGTCATCAAAAATCTGCCAACAAACAAAAGCCCAGGGCCAGATGACTTCCCAGGGGAATTCTACCAAACATTTCAAGAAGAATTAATACCTATTCTTCTGAAACTGTTCCAAAAAATAGAAATGGAAGGAAAACTTCCAAACTCTTTTTATGAGGTGACCATTACCTTGATCCCCAAACCAGACAAAGACCCCCTCAAAAAGGAGAATTACAGACCAATATCCTTGATGAACATAGATGCAAAAATTCTCCCCAAAATACTAGCCAATAGGATCCAAAAGTACATTGAAAGGATTATTCACCACGACCAAATGGGATTTATCCCTGGGCTGCAAGTTTGGTTCAACATCCGCAAATCAAACAATGTGATAAAATACATTAATAAAAGAAAGAACAAGAACCATATGATCCTCTCAATAGATGCAGAAAAAGCATTTGACAAAGTACAGCATCCTTTCTTGATCAAAACTCTTCAGAGTATAGGGATAGAGGGTACATACCTCAATATCCTAAAAGCCATCTATGAAAAACCTACAGCAAATATCATTCTCAATGGGGAAAAACTGAGAGCTTTCCCCCTAAGGTCAGGAACACGGCAGGGATGTCCATTATCACCACTGTTACTCAACATAGTATTAGAAGTCCTAGCCACAACAATCAGACAACAAAAAGAAATAAGAGGCATCCAAATCCACAAGGAAGAAGTCAAACTCTCACTGTTTGCAGATGATATGATACTTTATGTGGAATACCCCAAAGACTCCCCTAAAACTGCTATAACTCATACAGGAATTCAGTAAAGTGGCAGGATATAAAATCAATGCACAGAAATCAGTGGCATTCCTGCACACCAACAACAAGACAGAAGAAAGAGAAATTAAGGAGTTGATCCTATTTACAACTGCACCCAAAACCATAAGATACCTAGGAATCAATCTAACCAAAGAGGCAAAGAATCTGTACTCAGAAAACTATAGAATACTCATGAAAGAAATTGAGGAAGACACAAAGAAATGGAAAAACATTCCATGCTCATGGATTGGAAGAACATCACAAATATTGTGAAGATGTCAATGCTCCCTAGAGCAATCTACACATTCAATGCAATCCCCTTCAAAATACCATCTACTTTTTTCAAAGAAATGGAACAAATCATCCTAAAATTTGTATGGAACCAGAGAAGACCCCGAATAGCCAGAGGAATGTTGAAAAAGAAAAGCAAAGCTGGTGGCATCACAATTCCGGACTTCCAGCTCTATTACAAAGCTGTCATCATCAAGACAGTATGGTACTGGCACAAAAACAGATACATAGGTCAATGGAACATAAGAGAGAGCCCAGAAAAGGACCCTCAACTCTATGGTCAACTAATCTTCGACAAAGCAAGAAAGAATGTCCAATGGGAAAAAAAAGACAGTCTCTTCAACAAATGGTGTTGGGAAAATTGGATAGCCACATGCAGAAGAATGAAACTGGACCATTTCCTTACACCACACACAAAAATAGACTCAAAATGGATGAAAGACATAAATGTGAAACAGGAATCCATCAAAATCCTAGAGGAGAACACAGGCAGCAACCTCTTCGACCTCAGCCGCAGCAACTTCTTCCTAGAGACATCGCCAAAGGCAAGGGAAGCAGGGGCAAAAATGAACTATTGGGACTTCATCAAGATAAAAAGCTTTTACACAGCGGAAGAAACTGTCAACAAAACCAAAAGACAACCGACAGAATGGGAGAAGATATTTGCAAATGACATATCAGATAAAGGGCTAGTATCCAAAATCTATAAAGAACTTCTTAAACTCAACACCCAAAGAACAAATGACCCAATCAAGAAATGGGCAGAAAACATGAACAGACATTTTTCCAAAGAAGACATCCAAATGGCCAACAGACACATGAAAAAGTTCCAGCATAGCTCGGCATCAGGGAAATCCATATCAAAACCTCAATGAGATATCACTTCACACCAGTCAGAATGGCTAAAATTAACAAATCAGGAAACAATAGATGTTGCGGGGATGCGGAGAAAGGGAAACCCTCCTACACTGTTGGTGAGAATGCGAGCTGGTGCAGCCACTCTGGAAAACAGTATGGAGGTTCCTTAAAAAGTTGAAAATAGAGCTACCATACAATCCAGCATTTGCACTACTGGATATTTATCCCAAAGATACAAATATAGGGATCCGAAGGGGTACATGCAGCCTGATGTTTATAGCAGCAATGTCCACAATAGCCAAACTGTGGAAAGAGCCAAGATGTCCATCAACAGATGAATGGATAAAGAAGAACTGGTATATATATACAATGGAATATTATGCAGCCGTCAAAAGGAATGAGATCTTGCCATTTGCAACGACGTGGATGGAACTGGAGGGTGTTATGCTGAGCGAAATAAGCCAATCAGAGAAAGGTGTGTATCATATGGCCTCACTGCTACAAGGAATTCTTAATCTCAGGAAACAAACTGAGTGTTGCTGGAGTGGTGGGGGGTGGGAGGGATGGGGTGGCTAGGTGGTAGACATCGGGGATGGTATGTGCTATGGTGAGCACTGTGAATTGTGTAAGACTGTTGAATCACAGACCTGTACCTCTGAAACAAATAATACATTATCTGTCAAAAAGAAAAAAAAGAAGATAGCAGGAGGAGAAGAATAAAGGGAGGGAAATTGTAGGGGGAGATGAACCATGAGGGACTATGGACTCTGAAAAACAAACTGAGAGTTCTAGAGGGGAGGGGGGTGGGGGATGGGTTAGCCTGGTGATAGGTATTAAGGAGGGCATGTTCTGCATGGAGCACTGGGTGTTATACGCAAACAATGAATCATGGAACACTACATCAAAAACTAATGATGTCATGTATGGTGATTAACATAGCATAATAAAAAAAGTAATAAAATAAAAAAAAAAACACGTTTCCAATCAAAAAAATAAATAAATCACATCAGGTCCTTTGTGGTCTGGACTGTTTAGATCTTCCCACTTCCCTTGTTTCTCCTTATTCTATTGTCCTAGTTTACCTGGCACTTTCCTGGTTTTAGGAAACTGAAAACCACATGTCCCAGGAAATCCATGGACCCAGGCAAACTGGGACTGCTGGTTACCCTTCTCTGTTATTCCACCTTCCTGTACTTCACCATGAGCTACAGGAGAGAATGGAGGTAGCATTCATTTCATGATCGGTGTCGTTTTAATAAGTGGGTACATTAATGCCTGAATAAGGCAGCATGGCATATAAGAGTTTTGGAGTCAGAAAGGTGTGGACTGAAATCCCAGATCAGCCATGTATTACTCTATGGAACCTGGTTCTACATGTTTTACCTCTCTCAGCCTCGGTCCCATCATGAGCAAGAGTTTGGGAAGAAAGTGGTAAAAAGAGTAATATAACTGACTTGCAATGGAAATAAGACCAGATGATCAGCTCACCAGTAGGTTTTAAATCCTTGCATGAAGGGCTGAGCTGTGTTAATTATGGCAAACTCCAGCTGCTATAACAAACATACCATGGGTTGGATGGCTTATGCCACAAGGTTTTTATTTCTCACAGTTCTGGAGACTAGGAAGCCCAAACTCAAGGTGCCAGCTAATTTGATTCCTCATGAGGACCCTTTCCCTGGTTTGCAGAAGCCCGCCTTCTTGCTGTATACTCACATGGTGGAGAGACTAATCATCTCTCTATTGTGTCTTCTTCTAAGGGCTCTAATTCCCTTTATGGGGGCTCCATTCTCATGACCTAATCACTTCCCAAAGGCCGCCACCCCTAAATGTCATCATATTGAGGAATAGGACTTGAACATATGAGTTTTAGGGGAGACACAAACATTCAGTACCCAATAAATGTTTGGATAATGAACATAATACATGCAAAATGCATAAGCATAGATGCTTTCTAAAATGACTGTTATTGTTAATGTTGTTATTATTGTCGTTAAAGTGAATGAAAAGTATGTGTCACTAGTTCTCCTAGTGTACAAGTTGCTGTGCTCAGGCTTGGGAGAGATGAGCCTGGGGGAAATCAGTTATATTCTGATTACAGGGTGGAAGTCCTGCAATCCTAAGGATAAGGCAAAGCACAATATGTTAACTTCCAACTAGAGCATGGAATTCCATGAGTGGAGTATATATTCAATTAGACAAAGATGACTTAATGGAAAAAATAACCAAGAACAATACGAAATTGTGACTGGTACAATGAGATGAATGCACTGAAAAGCTAGAAGGGTCACAGGTCCTGAGTCCCCATTCCAGATGTGTCAGTACTTGTTGAGTGGTTTCCCAGAATGGACCCCTAGCCTCAATTTCCTTATTTTTAAAACTGGGTGCTTAGGGGCACCTGCGGGCTCAGGTCATGACCTCAGGGTTCTGAGATCGAGCCTTGATTTGGGCTCTGTGCTCAGTGAGGAGTCTGCTTCTCCCTTTCCCTCTGCTCCTTCCCCCGCTCTCTTTCTCTCTCAAATAGATACATAAATAAAATCTTAAAAAAAAAAAAAAAACTGCGTTGCTTATTCTCACTTTCTAATTTTTTACTATTATTAATAACAGCCACATTTTTCAGACATTAAATTTCCTAGCTATAGAAGTTCTTCCCTGCTATTGCTAACGCTGTTCAATATGGCTAAGTGTGTGCTCATTGGAAAAGCAGTGTATGCAAGTTCAAGCCATGCAAATCCATGGCTTCTAATGGTTGCTTAACAAGACAAAACAAAAGAAAACCTCAAACCACAACTAAGAAAACAGAATTTTTGGTCTTTTTAATACTTTTCTGGAAGAAATTAAAATTAAATTAAATTAGATAAATAAAATAAAATATAAAATAAAATAAAATAACAAAATCCTTCCCTGTTATTGACCAAACTTCCTGTTGCTGAGGTCAACTCATTCCTCTTTTCTGCAGGGAGTCACAGAGAGAGTTACCAAATTAACACAACTTTAAGTTCCCTGGAATTTACCCTCAGTAACCCAATTGTATTGGGGTAGGTAACCTATAGAAATAATTACAGAAGTACAAGTTCAGTGTAAAGCACTGAGCTATCTGATTATGAGTTAAGATGGTAATGAGGACCATTCTTGGGAAATCCTGCTTCTGTGTTTATTGGTTCTGTTCCTGCTCTATCGTTAGCCAAACCTTCTCACAGATAAAAAGCAAAACCAGGAACCTGTTGCAATGAAAATGGGTGAAAAAGAATGTCTGGATAGTAGATAATATTCCTGAGTTCTCCAAGGAGCTGTGATTCCTTCTCCCTCTCCTCACTCTCCTCTTGTACACTGAACACTCATTCCACAGACATTTATTGAGCCTCATCCACACCCAGGGCTGAGTGCTGAGATCAATGGAGAGCAACATCGGGCGTGAGTTTTGCCTTCACAGAACTTATGTAGTGAAGTAGATCCTCATCAGATAATCATCCAAACAAGTATGACAGAGCAAAGGCTACCTAGAAAAGTACACTGTTTCTGAAGGGCTGTTTCCAGTGGGTTCTGACCTAGCCCAAGGGTTCAAACAAGGTTTCCAGGCAAAGAGCAGCTTGTGGTTGGCCCCTAAACACGAACAGGAATGAGGTCAATGCGAAGGGGACAGAGGAGGTTTTTGGCCCAAAAGAAGCCACTTGGGAAGGACTCAGGATGGGGAGAATGGAGAGCACAGGAGCCTCAAAGGATTCCACACAGCTGTAGCTAGAAATAAGGTGTGAAGTGAGGCTAACAGGGTGGGCTTATATCAGCCGGAGAACAAGAACCTTGAGGATTATCTCAAGGAGCTTTGGCACTTACCCTACAATGCTGGGAAGACAACAAAGGGCTTTAAGCAGAGGGTGTTATGCAATTAGATTTACAGATTAGAAGTTTACTCAGGCATTGAATTGATTCAATACTCAGGTACTGAATTGATTAGCAAAGCAAGGACCCAGGTTGATGACAGTCAACCAGTTAAGGGATTATCGTCAGAGTTGGTTGGACTGAAAAGGGATGACAGAAATGGAGAAGAGTGGATGGAATGGAGAGAAATTTCAAAAATGTTATTGGAGTGAATTTGGACAGACTCAATGCCTCGCAAGACTATGTGGGGTTTGAAGGCTTTGCAGGTGCCCCACTGTGTACAACAAAGATTTAGTCAGTCTCACAGGTCAGATCACATCACATCACCATATTTGTAGGTCAAAGAAATGGCTGAATATTGACAATTTCATGAGATTCCCTTTGTCTTAACAGGCATGCTTTGCTCAACACCCATGGCGATTTAATCCAAGTGGAACAAAATGTGGATATAGGTGGGGCATGCCCTCTTTCTCTTTTAATAGGAACAGTGGGATTTCTCTTGCCATAGAATCGTAGGCCTCTAGAGACACAATCGGCCATCAGAAAACCTGGTTCAACACCTCTCTTTTATGGATCATCAAGTTTCAGGAAGGTTAAGAGACCCCAAAACTAAATAAAATAAAATAATACGGTGTGACATAAACTATGAAATAAAACAAAACAGACGTCCCTCAGCAGGTGCTAACACTAAACCAGGGAATACTGGAGAATGCCTCTCGGTTAAAAGACAATCAAGAGGCACACCCTGGTGCTTCTGGAAGAGTGCTTGGCAGAACGTAGAATGGCCAGGACAGAGTTACATGCCTTCCCCAATCATCAGAAGCAGAGCACTTAGAAGCATCAGGGTGACTCCAGACCCGCAGTGGATATGGCCGTCCCTAGCAGGTGTTTTTAGATTTTGTCAGTTCGTTCTTATTTTTGCGACAGTGCGTGTATCAATAGCACTTTTATTTCAGAGCACCGTGGCCATGCATCCATCCAAATAAATTAACACGCCATCTCTACTGACCCATTTGTCAGAAATGCCAAAATGTGGCCTGACCCCTATGACCTTTCTACTAAAAAGTACATATGAGGAATGTCATTAGGCCTCACACTGACAAGCTTGGGGTAGCAATTATCTTTTCCTTCACCCTATTTGTCATAATAACACCAATTGAACTACACCTGCCATTCTGAAACACAGACTTTATTCTGAGAAGAAGAAGGACATCTGGAGTGGGTATTTCCAACTCTTCAAGTAATCATTTTTAAGACAAGATCCTGGGGAGAGAGGAGAAATCAAATTTACTGAGTACTTATTTTGCACTAAATATGGAACATGAGTAATTTCATACAATACCTGTAACCTCCTTTACGTGAATGAACCTCAAAGCAATTAACATGCCCAGTCTCACAAGGCTGAAATACTAGTCAAGACAACAACCCAGGTCCATCAAGCTCAGGGAATAGTCGCTTTTCCTTCTACCTTGTTGCCAGAAGGAATCTAGCTAGCATCCTTCCCTGGAGATCAGTTACTTTGCTCTGGGAATTCACTAGTTTTATAATCCTTGACACTTAGCCACGATACATGTACACTTGTGGAGACTTTGGTTAGGTTTCTTAGAGGACACTAAAAAAAAAAAAAAAAAAAGAGGAAGAAGGCATCATTCACTTAAATAATTAACCAGAAGCTAAAAATTCTGTCCTAACAAAGCATGCCACTTTGGTATCAGGCTAACACTATTCTGAGTGGGCTGATTGCAATGAACTTGTAAACACAACAAAGAAAGAGAATCAACACAAGTCCTCTGCTAAATTATCCCATATTGACACTGGAATATCCAGGCTATGAAATATGCAGGAGATGCAAGGTTGAATCAAAGTGCACTCCTTAATTTGCACCATACCAACTGAACAGTAAAATGTGATTTAATTTACTATATAATTTGCTTGTTCAACAAAGCTGAAAGATAACTCACTTAGTGCCACTTTGCTTATAAGTAAGCCGGTAACTGGCGGTGTTCTTTCAGCGAATGGCTTTGTTGTTGATGCCAGAGAAAGCCGTTTGAGTGGAAAACACACAAAATTAAGGGTCTGCTGCTGTAGTATTTGCAATGCATTCCTTTTGTCCTCATCAAGTTTATTTCTGCACAGAGACAATAATGGCCCTTTGTTTTTCAAACTCGATGAAGTCACTATGTCTTGGTCTGTGGCACACGACTAGGGAAAACTGCATTCAGCCAAATTTAGAAACATTTGGAACTCACGACTTGTGAATTTTGAACCAAACTTGAATCTTTTAAAAGCTCATCTGTTCCACAGAGCGTGCCAGCTCGGCTAACAGCCTTGCAGCAGGGGCTGTCCTCTGAGGGCTGAGCTGGGGGTCTCCAGTACCTCATGCTTCTCCCAGTGTTAGATTGGGGTGTCCCATGACACAGGAGCTTCGATGGGATGAGATGGGTGCATGACGACAAAGCCCTGAAACCAACGCCTCAGGAGGAGAAATTTCCAAAGGTGAAATAAGGGGACTCCTTTGTGTTTTTGCCAATTTTTAAAGCATTGCATTCATGTCTCTTGAATCTGTTTGTCCTTTGGTCTGCTAAGGCCACCCAGGGTGCACCTGTATTAACCCATATCCCCCATAGCCTCGAAACTGGCCTCGCCCCACTGGTCTCTCCCACCCGCAGTCCATGCTGCACACTCCAGTGCTTGAATCCGATTCCTTTCCTGGAATCTCTGCAGGCACACTGCCCACACCCTGCTCAACGCCCTCTCATGTATTCTGTCAACCTCGTGCATCATCAGGCACAGGGGCTGCTCTCTGCAGTGCACGGCCCCGAGTGAACAGAGGAATAGGGACCTGCTTTGCCTTTATGCAGGCGAGGTGTGAATTTTAAAGCTCGATAGTCACCCTGGAGTGCCGTGTGCTCTGGGAAGGGAGCTGCATGGCAGTGTTGGGGGTACAGGGAGGTGATGAAGGATACCCAGGTCGTGAATCTCCGAGCAGGGTTGTTCTCAGGGAGATACTGGAGTGCAAGGCAGGCAGAAGTAGAAGTGTTGTCCCAGAAGAAGGAACAGCCCGTCCAACAAGTAGAAGGAGAACACTCGAGCAGCTCTAGGACCTACTTTTGAGTCACAAACTTGTCACTGGCTGGGCGGGTAAGTGTCAGCAAGTAGGAAAGCAGTGTTGAAGATCACTGGCTACAAGAAGAGTGGAAGAAAGTGAAGCCAGGTGGAAAGCAGATGCCTGTTCATGAAGGATTCATAGCAACGTGCTAATGAGTCTGACAGTGTCCTGAAGACAAGTACCCACCTTAGCTGATGACTTACCCTCTTCCATAAAACACAGTTCAAACTCATTTGCCCAGTATTCAGTGCTCTCCAAAATTTGTTTCCGGCTCCCCAGAGAAGCTAATCTCCCACTGTTTCCCTGAGCAAACTTCTTTCCTTGTCTAACAAACATGTATTGAACATGTCACAGCCCCACCTTCTGGAGTCTACATATTTGATCATCCCCATGCCCCTCTCACCACCACCTGGAACCATCATCAGGGATGCACGGCCTCTCTCTGTTTCCAGGATTCATTCATTACATAAATACTGTGCATTTAGCCAGACAGAAGACTGGGGGTTAAGAATTCATTTATTCATTCAGTAAGTATTTACCAAGCTTTCACAGGACAGAAACTGGCTTACTTGCTGAAGTGATACTGATGAGTAAGGTGGACGGGGCCGCTACCCTCATTATGCAAGCATGATCTACCTTGAAAGCAAGCCAGTGTATGAGCCATTCAAACACAGCCCAGCAGATAGTAATATGATGGGAGGGGTACAAGTTGCTGTGATAATGCCTGGGAGAGAAACCTAATTTGTACTGCGCAGTCAAGGAAGGCTTCCTGGAGGAAATGTTTGTTGAGGTGAAAACTAAAAAAAATTAGCAGAGATAACAGAAAAAGAAGGGGAAGGAAAGAGCTTCCTAAACTGAGGGAAAACCACACCCAAGAATCAGGGGCTGGGCAGATGATGGAACACTTACGTGATAGGGCTGGTTCAGCATGGCCAACGTACCAAGTGCAGTGAGCGCAGAGATGCTCAGGATGGCTGCAGGAAATCAAGTCCCTTGGAATAATGCATACCGAGAGTGCTAGGCAGTAAACACACAATTACAGTTTTCTGAGTTTAAAATTGTGTCTGGGTTAATGGAGTGTGATCGGAGAAGCTATGAAAGGAGAAGAAAGCAGAGTGGCTGGAGATGATGCTGGCCAGCAGTGATGCAGCTCAAATCAGCCTACGTGCAAAGTCTGAAAACGTCCTCACCTCACTGTGTGTTCAGCGAAAGAAGCCGATTACGCAAGAACTAAGTTGGGAGGATGGGGGTCCAGCATAGAGAAACACCTTTGTTCATTTTTTCTCTTGTAGGTTATTAGCAAAAGCTCACCAAAGACATTAAGGCAAACGCTGTATGTAGTGTAGAGTTTCCAAAGGGTAACAAACACTGTCTATCCCACCTCACATCCCTTAGCCCACCTGAGCTCACTTGCATTTGCACGACAACTTTTTTTCTTTATTGGGACAGCTTCCCACCTCAAGGATCTGCATCGCACAGGTTCTTAGCCTGCGTTTTTTGGGGTTTTTTTTTTTACAATGTTACATGTCAAATTTATTCATTTAAAAAACACTTTGAAAATCCATCTATACTTAGGTTGCTTAAATTTTTTTTAATTTTTATTTAAATTCAATTAATTAGCATATAGTATATTATTAGTTTCAGAGGTAGAGTGATTCATCAGTTGCATATAACACCCAGTGCTCATCACATCACTTGCCCTCCTTAACTCCCGTCATCCAGTTACCCCATCCTCCACCCCCCCCACCCCTCTGGCAACCCTCAGTTTGTTTCTTATGATTAAGTGTCTCTTAGGGCTTATTTCCCTGTCTGATTTTGTCTTGTTTTATTTTTCCCTCCCTTCCCCTATTGTCCTGTTTTGTTTCTTAAATTCCACATATGAGTGAAATCATATGATATTTGTCTTTCTCTGATTGCCTTATTTCACTTAGCATAATACCCTCTAGTTTCATCCCTGTGGTTGCAAATTTAGCCTGTGGCTTTTAGCCTGAGAGCTTTTTCTGTAACTAAGGTGACCTTGTTTAAATCACATGGTAGCAACCGAGTGGTAGAGGAGGGGGAAGGTGGTCACATCCCCAGGGAAATTTCTTGACCCATGTAGGGTGAGATCCAGTGGATGGGGGCACCAGTGCCATGAAACTTCAGGCTCCAGGTTCCAGGTTCTGACTGCTGGCAGGAAGATGGAGCCCATTTGCTCATGGCGGTCATCTGCTTATTAATCCACTCACGTGGCTTCCTCCTTTCCCTCTCTGACTTTCCAGTTTCCTCACTTTTGATGCCTGGGACCACTTCCCAAATAAATCACTGGCACCCAAATTCTTGCCTAGGGTTCTGACTTTGTGGAAAGCCAAACCAAGATACAGTCTTGGATCCTGTCACAGCACCTACCACAGACATCTATGTGGCATTAAGTTCCTCCTGCTCTTATCAACTTCTAGAAAAACCTTCACAGTCTGTAAGGGTGATAAGACTAGCCATGGGTACCCATGTTGTGAAACTTTTCTCTATGTGTGTGTGTGGAGGGGGCGGGCTGTGATGTAAAGTACATTTTTTAGCTGCAGGTCATGGTCAATAGGGTTTATTATAAAACCACTCTAGAGGATGACTGAAGACATGGGAACCAACTGGAGACAGTGACAATTGTCCAAGAGGAGACATCAGAGGCCCAGACAATGGCAGTGACAGGATGGCAGCAACAGATTGCAGAAATATTTAGGACTTGGTTACTCCTTATCACGATGGCTACAAGCCCCACCTCCCCCTCCAGAAGAATGCGATTGGCATGATGAGAATAATAATAATGTAGTCAGAGTCATGCCAATGGTCTAATGAACCTGTTCATGATATGCCCAGGAAATCTATTTCCTTGGAATAACTCATGCAAAGCAAAATATACAAAGAGTGCTAGGCACTAAACATGCAATTATAGCTTTCTGAGTTTAAAATTGTGTTTGGGTATGTGGTGCACAATCTCTAAAATATAATTACTGAGGAACATAGTTTAATTTGTATCAGTCACAATTTACGGCTTGTCTATGTTTATAGAAATGATTATGGTTTGAAGCTTCTTGTGCCTTCCTTGATGCATAAAAAATGATTATCAAGCCTTCAGAGGCAGCCGCCTTCCCTGAGAATTGGCAGCAACAGGCCCTTTAATCAGGAACAAGATCCTACGGAGCCAATGCATGCAAATATGCAATCTCAGAACAACAGTTAACTTTTCCTAATGAGCACATTGGAAAGAGCTGTAGCGAGCCACAGCAGAAAGTGCCCACCTAACAGAACCGCAGTGATCAATGGTTCCTGAGCATGGAATGCTGGATTCCCTCTTGCATCAGGCAGCTGCATCAGAACGCAAGCCAGTTTCTGCCACTGACAGATCATTTTAATACTGTCAGTGTTTCAAATAGGCCATCACTGGATCTGCTGCCAGTCTTTTTTTCAAATACCCTAGTAAGACAAAAACTTAAAGGGCTTTCATTTTGAAGACACAGTTGGTGATTACCCATCAACACTGCCATTAACTCATTCTAGAACCTTAAGCAAATCATTTAACGGCTCCGGGCTTCAGGTTTTCTCGTCTCTGTAGTAAAAGGATTGAACAAAATGTCCTCAAAACACCCCACCAGCCCCGAAGATGATGACTCTATATGAAGAGAAGTTTGATTAGTCTTTGAAAAGCCACTCAGCTTAGGTGTGCTTGTGTGTACGTGTGCCTACACACCCATACACACACACCCCATTTTGGGGCTGTGAAATCTCAAATCACATATGATTTTCTTTATGCATAAGACAGAAAAAGGACTGTAGATAATAAGTCTGCATGGCCTTGCACTTAATATATCATTCCGAAACAGTTGCGTTGTGGAAAATTGTCAAAAACTTTACCAGGATGAAATCTGATATAAAAGAATCGGAATCTTGGATATCTGCATATCATGGAGGAGGCCCCCTAAAAGCAATCTGTCTGGTCAACCAGCAGGCTGCATCCTGTTCTTTGGTGGATAGTTAATGTTTTATTTTTCATAAGAGTAAAGCAATTGCGCAGAGAAAGAGAGGAGAGTAGCTGCTCTTAAAAGGATGCCCAGCTCTGAACATCATTATTAGGAGGCATTTAGATAGCACTTTACAGGTACAAAGTGCTCCCTAATCATCTCATTACTTTCATATGAGCTAAAAGCTATTGAATTTGTCATCCTATACCCTAAAGTGGGTTTGAAGGCAGCAAACACTTTCTTGCAGAATCATTGTATAAGGAGCCACTTCTCTGTGAGCCCATGAATAGGGAGTTATTATTCAGCCCACCACAGGAGTCTTGACTGCACAAGGGTGGTTTGGGGTCATAGGACAGGAAATGTACTTTTAAGCAGGTGGATTGGGAGGATCCGTAGAAGGTGATGTTTGAGCCAAGGCTCGAGGGGAGAGGAATGTAGCCATGAGGATCGCTGGGGCCGGTGAAATCCAAGCAGTGTGAAGGTCTAAAGCAAAACCTCAAGATGGAAAACTGCCTGGTGAGTTTGAAGAATAGGTCAATGAGGTTGGAGCAGAGGAAGAGAAAAGAGCAGGAAGATAACAGGAAAGTTCAGTTGCAGAGTCTTGGACATTGTAAAGGTGTCAACTTTTATTGTGGAAGATGAGGAGCCACTGGAGGGTTTTGAATAGTGAGTGATGTGATCTTCAAAGAGCATCACTCTGGCAGTGCGGTGTTGAGAATAATCTGTAGGGGGATGGACATGAAAGCAGGGAGGCCAGTCAGGAGGCAGTGGTAGTAGTCCTGGAAGAGGATACGGAGGCTCAGAATGGGTGCAGCAGTGGAGAAAGGGAGGACCAGGTTCTGGATATACATTCTGATGGTAGAATCAAAAGGATTGAATATGGGATGTGAGAGAAAGGATCTAAGTGATCCCAGGATTACCAATCTGAGCACCAGAAGGGTGGAATTGTGGTTGAGTGAGATTGGCTGTAAATCCTGGAGGAGATCAAGGGCCAGGTGTGGAATTGGTAAGTTTGAACTGACCACTGGGTACCCAAGGAGCAGTTTCAAGTAGACAGGTGGATGTACAAGTCCAGAATTTGGGACTAGACTTCACAATTTCGTCACCATAAGCATCCAGGCGGCGTTTAAAGGGAGTAAGTGTGGAAGGAAAAGAACCAAGTGCAAGCCTGGAACCCTGAGGAGGGTCAAGAGCCTGGGGAGGAGACGCTGGACGGGATGCTGTGGAAGAGATATCACTGGAGGCAGAAGGAAAGCCAGGAGAGGGCCGTGTCAGAGGCCTCGTGACGAAAGGATTTGGAGGGAGAGGCAGAGACTGAGCACGTCAGAGCCTGCTCAGAGGTCAAACAGATGCACACTGAGAGCTGATCATCACTGAATCTGATGTAGTGAGCACATCAGAGGAGCCCAACGATGGGGCAAAAGTGTGCATAAGAGAAAGAGGAGAGGAACAGACTCGTGGAGGAACAACAACTTTTTCAAGTTATTTTGCTGCAAAGGGAAAAGCATTGGTATCTCTTAGGGAGATGTGGTCTGCTGAATGTTTTATTTTGTTCTGGCTTTTTTTTAAAGATAAGATAAATAGCAGCATGTTTGTAGGCTAATGGGGATGATGGGGAGATGGGGAGCATTTAACATGCAGAAGAGAGAAGGGAGCCCGACCGGAACCAAGTCCTCGACTTCTTGTGACCGGTGATGGGACATTAGCTGCATACAGGGCCTGGCTGTATGCATCTGCCATCTATGGAGAGCAAGTCAGGGTTTCTGGAAGCAAAGGCTTCTAGGCAAGCAGATGTGAGTGTCACTGGCTCACGTTCTTTATCATATCAGCCATTCACACTTTACTCAGCTTTATAGTCTGTCTGTTGTTCTTCCACTGATTCATCAAGGTACAGCCCATAGGCTACTTCATTCAAGCCTGGAGTGTCCAATTATATTTTGGGGTGATTAGAAAAACCCTAAAGTTTTTCTGGCTGGACTTTTCTATCAATTCAAACTAGACATATGCTAAAGGCACAAGCAAAGCAGGCGTAAGAGAAAAGACGGAAATTCAAGGTCAAAAGCTTTTCTAGTTCCACGAATCCTGGTTATCTTTCCACTTGTTTGTATCTTCTACAATGGACGTTGGGACATTATGCTAAGTGATATAAGTCACACAGAGAAAGACAAGGACTGCATGGTGTCACTTATATGTGGAATCCAAGAAAGCCAGCATCACAGAAACAGAAGAGTAGAATGGCAGTTACCAGGGGCTGGGGGAACTGGGAGATACTGGTTAAGGATACAAATTCACTACTAGAAATGAGTAAGTTCTGGAGATCTAATGCACAGCACAGTGATTATAGACAACATTACTGTATTATAAACTTCAAAGTTGCTTGGAGATCGGACCTTAATTGTTCTGACCACGAAAAATAAATGATAATTACGTGACATGATAAAAGTGTCAGCTAAGGCCATGGGAGTAATTACATCACAATACATAAATGTATCAAATCAATGCTGTACACTTTAAGCTTACATCCTGTTACATGCCAATTATATCACAAGAAAAATAAATAAATAGATACGTAAATAAACTCTAGAATTGTGCAGCTAGGAGATTTATTTTTAAAAAAGCAATTTTAACTTCAGAAATTCAAAGTACTAAAACTTGATTACGAATTGCACTTAAGAGAGTCACCATATATATTTAGTGCAGAGAAACTCTGGAAGTTTTCATTTTCCCCCCCCGGCTGCATGTTCTATTCCCAAGGTAGCAGCCTAAAGACAGCACAGCAAAAACCACATTTTTGTACCTGGTGGGAGATGTAACCAGCAATGCAAGAGTCAAATTTTGTCACGGGGGAGAAGCTGCAAGAGATATCAGAGGAACTGGAGCTTCTGTGGATCAGGAGTGCAGAGGTCGAGAGCACTGGAACCGTTCCCATCAGCAGCAGGTGAGAAGGTCAGGGAACTTCTGACCTTTCCAGCCTCCTATTGGAACCCTCCAATGACAATCTGCAAATCTGGGAGAAAATTCTACCCGCTTCTCAGATGTACGGGATTCATCACAGGCTCACTTAGGTTCCTTCCACCTCATTATCTTTGAATCCTGCATTCACTCTGCAGGGTGCATTTTCTCACCTTAAGCTCTGAACCCACGTTGTCTTTTCTCTAGCCTGCTTTAGCTTTCCTTTCTCTAACTTACTTACTTTTCTCTAGCTTACTTAGTAGCTTAAGAATAGAGTGTATAATACATATAACATACAAATATGTGTTAATCAAAATATGTGTTTATGTTATCAGTAAGGCTTCCGGTCAACAGTAAGCTATTAGTGGTTGAATTGGGGGGAAGTCAAAAGTTATAAGTGGATTTTCAACTGCACAGGGGTCGCTGCCCCCAAACCCCACATGGTCCAAGGGTCAACTGAACTTTAGAATATTCTAACTTCACAATATTCCTATGAAGCAAGTCTCATCATTTTCCACTTTTCACATGAGAAAAATTGAACCTGGGTTTGTTAAATAAGTTGTCCGAGGTCATAGCTAGGAAGAGTCAAGCCTGGATTTTAATTCAGGTAATATCTCAGCTTCTGGGCCCTCATTCTCAGTCACCATGCCACAAGGTATAAGGGAATGTTCTGGGAACATAGATAAAACAAGACCCGCTCTATTAGGGGATCACAGACTTCACAGATGAGCCACCATTTGAGCTGGGGATTCATAGAATCACAACCGTACAAGCCAGAAAGGTTGTGCACATAAGTCAGCATCTGACACCTACCAAAAATTCCCAGTGCCACCCCTTTGCCAAAGCGACTGCACATCGACTCTCAGCCTGTGGACACCTGGCTCACTTATCTTTCTTTGCACGCACTGATTAAGTTCAGCTTTATCTACAAAGATGTTCCTGAGACTCCCTAATAAGAAACACATGACACATCCTGCCTGAATATTCAGCCTTCTGGCATCTCCTCCATTGTTGTGTTATCTCCTGTATAATTTGGTTTGTCATCTCTTATCAAATCCCTTTGGGTCAGGAACTACTTGCGGCTTGATGGAAAGAATCTTTGCTGTGAAGATAGATGTCCTGGGTTTGAATCTCAGCTCAGCCACTAGTCAGTTGCTTGTCCCTAATGAACATATACCATCTACCGGATCCCCAGTTTCTTCACCTGTGTAACGGGAATGATGATATTCGACTTATTCAATTAGAAAATACTTAGGGTGCATTATCCAGTATAGGACACATAGTGAGTCTTTAGACACGCCATTTCCTTTCTCAACATTTGCCTTCCTTAGAGTATGCACAGTACTCAGAAAGGCACAGTAAACGTCTCATGAAGGGATGAAAGATTTCTCAGACATTGTCACAATGATGCAGATGAGCTCAGTGTTAAAAGAAAATAATGACAAAATAAACTTCCAGATGAGGAAAATGGGAGAATGCGGTATGCACAATACTCTTTTCAGGTGCTCATTGTGAAGCATCACCTAGACACCCACACTTCCAGCTGCAGGCTTCTCCCACCTCTGCTAATGCGCACAGGGTGCACCCTGAGGTTACCCACAGGGAAAGAGAACCCGGAGGCTCAAAAAGTATAAGAGACTGAGTTAATTTAGAGAGGAAACAGGTATTGCCAACACTCCCAAAAATCAGTGTGACCCAACAGAAGGAGTGATAAAGGCCAATCTAACTACTGGCATAAACGTTACTCTTGGCACTGATTTTAGTAGCAGTAATAGTAGTTATGTGTTGTAAACATTTCAGAGAATTTTTAAGACAGGTTTTGCATCTTACTAACTATTTGACCTTGGGCAAATTAATCCATTGCCCCGCCTCAGTTTTCTTCTCAGTAAAAAAGGAAAATGCAGCAGCAGATTCCATTAATGTTCTCCCCACCCCCACTGCTGCCACTGATAAGCCCGTTCACAATCACCCCTTGGTTGAGACAACTCTGAAGCAATTTACACTGTATCCCAGAATTGTCCAACTGCGTTCTGTAGTTGCCCACAGGGTTTCCTTGCTTGATAATATACCATTTATTTACTGCTTTCCTCTCCTTGTCTTACTTCCCCTCTCCCCTACTGGTGCTTCCTGGGATTACCTTTTGAACAAACTACTCATCTTGTCTTAGGGTCAGCTTCTGGGTAAGTAGGGACTGACCACTAGATGACATGTTAAAAAAAAAAAAATCACACCCATGATAAGAACTCAAAAATGGCAGACTAGTAGTTATTAATTCATATCTAATGAGATAGATAACACTGAGTCATTGTACACCATTTGTAAAAGAAAAATTGTATAAAAAACAAAATAATACTTGTTCGTAAGTCCTCCATGAGAAGATCACCATTGGCCATGCTTTTTACACATACAAATAATGTCTCTTTTTTTTACCATCAAGCTACACGCATCCTTCCCTTGACATTCTATCCTGACTGATTTCTTATCTCGTGTAATATTTTAAGACAGCATTTTAATTGCTGTGAAGTATTTTGTCATCTACAGGTATCATATTTCATTAATAGCATGCTGTTTTGTTGGACATATGGATTCTTCGCACTTCTTAATTCTTTCATGGAACTCCTTGTATAAAAATCTTGCCTGCATATTATTATTTTAGGATAACTTCCTAACTATTTAATAATGAATCTTTCAGTTTCTTGCAATAGGTTCTTCAAAAGAAATGGGACCTGACACCCTAAGGCGTCCATCATATGCAGTGAATTAACCTCGCTCCCACACACATAGAAGGGTGTTAACTGCGAGGTAGCTTTGGGAGAAAGTGAGGAAGAGGATTCCCAGTGGAGAAAAGCTTGTTAGAAGAATTTCAGAATTAAACTAATTATTTTAAAAGTCTGTTGATGCTGGAGTTCCTAGATGGAGCCCTTTCCAGAATTTTGTTAACAGAATTTTTGGAAGTAATTTTTGTTATTTTTAAATCTAAAAAATAAGAGAAGAGGATGGATCAGTTGTTGCTGGGCTTTAGGGATGGGGCAGAAAGTGGCAACATGAGGGATCACACGAGGGAGTTTTCCCCGTGATAGAACTCTTCTGAATTCTGACTTTGGTAGTGGTTAAACAAATCTACGGATGTGTTAAAATCCATAGACCATACATCAAACTAATCCAGCTTTGCTGTATGAAATTTTTTAAAAGAGGGAAAATACGATATGTGGAATGATAAATGAAAAGAAGACAAAATCATGGAAGGGGTTTTGTGTAGAAAGGTAAAGGCACATGTTTCTCTGAAAGTTTAATGCTATAATTTGGAGCATGATACATTTCAGATCTTCCACCTGACTCCTTAGATTTAAAGCCAATGGTGGTTTGTATCATCATTTACGACCAAATAGAAATTAGAATCACTTTTTATAAAAGATTTCTCTAATGAACAAACTGTCCCAATAAAAAAATCAATCTTTTCTGCCTTGATTATTTTCAACTGAGGATTTATTTACATTTTCCATATTCATCTGCTAAACTTTTTCCATATTTATACTTAGATTAAATCTTTAGCTAAATATTAAATCATACAGATACAGTCATTGAGAATTGCATAAAGAATTTCAGCATCATTTTAAAATATGAAAACTCAGGAGAAATTTTAATACCATAATGCAGTGTATGATCTCTGCATTTTATTTCATTTCATAAGTTTGGTCAGCAGAGAAGGAAAGCCAAAGGGGCCTTGGTTTGGACGCAGAAGACCTATTCCCTTTACTGGCTTTAGCCATCCTCTTGGGGAGACCCCAGGCGAGGCTGCTACAAAAAACAGAGTCAATGTCAATGATCTAGAATAACCTTCTAAAAGGCATGTTCACATAGTATAATGTGATCCCTCACTTGTTATCAAATAGTAGCTGCTAAGCCAATGGTTACTCTGTCCCTGTTCACTGTATGCGCATCTCTCCAACATGGACAAAAAAATCTTTGAAATTGTTTCCAACCTCTAAGGGTTTTGGAATCTGTAAAACAATGAAAGTAATGCTTATGGCTTTTAAGATTTACAATAAGTAGATAGCAGGGTCCCCTTCAAGCCACTCCATTTTTAGGTGCACGTCTCTGGTCTCTGTTTCCCCTCTCCACCTGGCAATCACTTCAGGAGATTTCACTTCAAACCTTCGGGAACACTGTCTATTCAGATTTGTTTTGGTGTGGGAAGAAAGATGAGCATAAAAGCAAGATTTCCAGCTAGCTTTAAGGTAATCCTTTAAGTGGTAGAAAGACCCTCACATCACTTGTCTGCCAGGGTCTTAGTCCTGCCATCTTATTTGCCTAGTAGGTCTCTCACAACCCCTTCTGCCACATGGATATGACTTCTCCAACAGGGGTGTTCATCACTGGTGTGACTCATGTGGGTAAAGGCAAGCCCAAGACAGAAAACTGGCTCTGGGAGGACAGCTTCTAGAGGGTCTGACTTAGAAATGGGGAGCCCATGAAATCTTAAGTATGTTCCAGCTGGTGGAATTAAGGACATCCTTGGCACAAAAGAGGCCAAGAAGACAGTAAGCCTAAGACCAAGCAGAAGCAAAGATGGTGTTTCTATAAATCCAATTTTCTGATACAATGAGACTTTTTACTCCTCTTTGATGCTCCCTGATGCTATAATCAAGGTGCAGTGGAGACTTGGGAGCCCACCAATAACATCTCCCTTTCTCTCCTGAGTTTGGAAACAAGCATAAGAAAGACACAAGAATCAGTCAGGTAAAGATCCAAATAATCAATTTTATTGCTTATTAAACCAGGATTGGAGAACATGGAATCAGATCTAACACTCCCCCTGAATTAGACACTCATGCACACAGCCACTCACAGATGGGCCCTCCAGGCGTCACCTGAGAGCATGACTGGGACCAGAACACATGTGTCCAAAATGCAGAGGAGAGGGGCACCAGGCTGGCTCAGTTGGTAGAGTATGTGACTCCTGATCTTGGGGTTATCAGTTTGAGCACCATGTTGGCTGTAGAGACTACTTAAAATCTAAACAAACAAACAAACAAACAAAATGCAAAGGAGCTTGCCAATGATGCTCAGCATTTTCTACCAAACTCACCAAGCGGAGAGGCAGGCTCTCCTCCCATGGGGAGGAATGAGTGCGGTAGGGAAAGAAGCCAGGAGCGCTATTTGAGCTGACATCCCCGCTATGGCTCCCACAATGTGGAGGAAATTAACCTGCATCCTCCTCCTGCTTAACCAATCAGCTGAGCCAAGGTCTTTGCAGGCAAAAGACACACACAAGACGACATGTGGGCCAAAGGAGAACATCACCTCCTAGGGCAGCCTAGCAGTGCTGAGGGAGATGGCAGAGCCCTCAAGTAGAATATGGGAATATTGAACATTAAATTGGAGATCAAATCTTGGAGATTCAGGGTTTTACTGTGACATTTTGGCAATAATGTTAGTGTCTTAAGAGCAGAAAGATAGAAATCAACTCTCTATCCCACCACACCCCCAAGGAAGAAGGCTTTTGGTTGTTGCTGACTTGATAAGCTCTTGTAGCGTGGGGTAGCTCCACGATCCCCGTGCGGTGCCGGCCATCAGTGGGTTCTGTATTAAGAAGGATGGTGGTAGCTCCCTTTCAGCAGTTCTGGGCAAACATTTCTATGGAGGCAGAAATGGGAACCAGGTGGCGGGGGACAAGGAAAGGTGTCAGAGGCTGAGAACTGAGCCTTGAAAAGTCTGCAGCAAAGATGGCATTCTTTTGAAGTCCCATATTGGTTGTGTCTTAAAATTTCATGGGATTTTAACAGCCCCTCCCACCATACTTTCAATTTTTCTTTGATATAAAAATGGTTTTAAATTACCTACCATTACATAAAATGTATGTTTTCGGGAAGATGTGGTATTTTTTTGCCCTTGGCCCTGCACATCCCAGGCAGTTTGCAGAGTAAGCCCCACACTTTATCCCATTGTATACCCTCAAAGGTTTGAGAAGCACTGTTTATATGCATATGAATTCATCCATTCATCAAAAAAAATATTTACTAAACACCTTAATTATTTGCAAGATCTTCTATGTCATAAGACATAGTCCAAGTCTTAAGGAATTATGAGTTCTAATAGAAGAGTGTATAATTTTCATTTATAATAAAATAATAAATGTCAAGTGCTTGTTCCAGCAATTGGTATTTAGTAGGCATTTTTTTTTTACGAAGTATTTTATACCCACTAGTGGAATTACTGGATCACGTGGTAATTCTATTTTTAGTTTTTTGAGGAACCATCTTGACATTTGCAACAACATGGATGGATCTAGAGGGTATAATGCTAAGTGAAATAAATCAGTAAGAGAAAGACAAATACCATGTAATTTTGCTCACATGTAAAATTTAAGAAACACAATTAACAAACAAAGAAAAAGAAGATAAATAAAAAAACAAACTCTTAAAAATAGAAAACAAACTGGTGGTTGGCAGAGGGGAGGTAGGTGGGGTTTATGAAATGGATGGGTGGGGGGGTGAAGGCGATAAAAAGCACACTTACTGTGATGAGCACTGAGTAATGTATAGAACTGTTGAATCACTATATTGCAATCCCGAACCTACTGTAACACTGTTAATTAATACTGGAAGTTTATAAAAAGTATTTTATATCATTACAATTATATTTATTATTATCTTAAGAGTATATTGGAAAGAAAGGCAAATAGTAATGGCTTTCTGCTAGAAAGGAAGGGAAATCTTGAAACTTTAGCCAAAAAAAATAAAACAAAAATATATTTCCTAGTGTTCTGTTATCCTCACCTTCATTAGCTGAAGATGTAATTTAGTTAAAAATAAAACAAAACAAGACAAACAACAAAAAAACATTGCATGACCTCAAATAATAGTACATGTGGTTTGATGTGTGGCAATGCATGGCCATACTTACTAACTTTATGGTATGTTAAATATCTTTACCCCAATAAAATTGTAAGCTCCTTAAAGCAGCTATTGGTCCAGACCAGCACCATCCAACAGAAATATAATGCAAGCCACACACATAGTTTTAATTTTCTAGTAGCCACTTTAAAAAAATAAAAAAAAAAAACAGGTGAATTTTTAAAATCTAGTACACTCAAAATATTGCCATTTAAATATGTAAGCAGTATAAAAATTATAAGTGAAATATTTTATATTCTTTGTACTAAGTTTTCAAAAACCAATATATATTTGTACTTGGAATATATCTCAGCCTGAACTAGCGACATTTCATGTACTCAATAGCCACATATAGTTAGTGGCTGCCATATTGGACGATGCAGGTATAGACTCAAGGAACTCCAGCTCAAAGTCCAAGAATATCTCCTATGGGGAGCTCATCAGCACAAATGTGTGAGTGAGAGAGAGAGAGAGAGAGTGTGTGTGTGTGTGTATTTTCATCACGGGCATTGATGATAACAAACATACTCAGTGGAATTTTTTTCTAAATTTATTGACCACGCTTCTTAAACAGCATAAATTAAACATAATGTAAATTTTAAAGGAAAGCAGTGTTATGAACATTAAGAAGGGCAGGTCTGAAGTAGATAATTTGTCCTTGTCCTGAATGGTTCTGCCTTCCTAGGATTTGGCGTTCTTATCTCTGTTGCTTTGAGTTTGTATTTCTGATCTTCTCCACCACATCAGACCCTTGTGTATCCTTAACTTACTGCCATGAGGCCACACCCTTTACCCTAACACAGACAGGACTATCCCACCACACACAGAAACTTACACCCCTGCAGAAAATGTTACTGTGTTGTTAAAAGTGCATAATAAAAGTACTGTGTTCTTGAAGTGAGGGACTGAAATATGAATAAAAATGCTTTTATTAGCTTCCTGTCCACTCAGCTAACCTCAAGATAGTGTAAGGTTCTTTCAAGTAAAGAACTACTGTATTAATATATTCTATTGTTTGCTTATTCCGATGCTTCATATTTAAAAACACTAAGACTGTGGTCTGACAACCCAGGAAAATATCAATGCTGTAAAAAGAAAAGCATTTGACTAATAGAGATTTAATTATTTCTCAAGTATTAATTGTTTTTGGATACAGAAAAGACTTGGGGATATTTAGAAAGCTTGTTTTCAGAAATAAAATACCCATGGCTGTATTTAGTCCCCCTCTGCGGGTTTTAACCTATCATTGGTGCACTCACATTACTAATGCTGTCACTGCAAAGACAATTCCAAGGAGTACAGTAGTTTTGCATTGTGCACCACTCAGAATGCAAGTTAAGTAAAGCCACACACCTCAAGGGAAAGGGAACACGCCTCAGGGAGCAATAACCACATCACAGTAGCTTATGAAAATGTAACTTTACTTGTTCATGATTTTTTAATAACATAGTAATCATGCGGCATATTGCGCATGCGGTGCTAAATATATTATATTCATGATGTCACCAGATAGTGACACTACTCTTGCCAGGAGCACACCTGTATTGCACAGATGAGGAAACTGAGGCCCAGAGAGATGCTCCTGAAAGTCGTGCAGTGACACGCTTGCTCAGACCCCAGAGCAGCTGTTAACAACGGTGACATGCTACCATGTGTTGTCAAGTCTCATTTTCTAGAGGAGCAAACCGAGAATGGAGAAAGAAGGCGACTGCTAAGGGTCACAAAGCTAATTAGTGTCATAGCCAGACCCAGACCTGTCTTCTCACTTGGGCCATGATTATTCCAGAAGGATGGTCTGAATTTCCCTCCCTGATCAAAGAGATGTTTTTATAAATACCAGTTGTTTTGCAGCAATGAAGGAACTATTCTTGGGATCATCATTCGCACAAAACCCCAATCTTCCAGTTACCTGGGCAGAGTCTATGGTCTCTAAGAAACGGGCCCCAGCAGAACGTTCTAAAGCCTTCATCCTGGCTTTTTTCCCACCCTCGCTCTCGTGGACCATCTGCTTCACTTCACATCCTTCAAAGGCTGTTTTTATCCATCCCTGGCCTTCTCTCTGGTTATCTTATCCCTCACACAGACGAGTGCAGTAGCCCCCAGCTTGTCTCGGGTGGACCTGGAGTCAGAGGTCTGGGCTTTATTCCATTTCCACCACCTATCTTTGCACACGGGTCTTTCAGCGGCTTCCAAGAACATCCGTTTCTTCAGCCGGACGTGGAGATCAGAGCCCCGCCCTCCAGGGCCAGTCGTGGTGTGTCATGGTGTGGGTACTCCACACAGATTTATTACACTAATAAATACATGACGGTATGAATATTCATGAATTTGTGAACTATGCCCCACTTCCTCTTAGCCATCAGCACATGCCTCGCCATTTATTCCGTGGCCTGCCTTAACCTGGGTAATGTCCTTCATCCTCGTTCACGGATCAACATCTCATCCACCCCCTAAGACTAAGGTGCTATGGTCTGAATGTTTTGTATTCCCCTGCAAAATTCATGTTTTGAAATCCTAACCGCTAAAGGTGATTGTATTAGTAAGGAGGGATTTGAGAAGTGATTGGATCATGGGAGTGGGACTTTTAAGAATGGGATTAGTGTCCTTAGAAAAGAGACTCCACAGACAGCCCTAGCCCCTTCCCCCATGTGAGGCACAGTGAGAAGTCTGGGACCGGGCAGCGGGCCCTCGCCAGACCCCCAGCCACACGGGCACCCTGATCTCGCACCTCCAGCCTCCAGAACTTGAGAAATAAATTTCTGCTGTTAACAAGGCACCCAGTCTATGGGATTTTGCAACAGCAGCCCAAGGGGGACTATGACATTAGGTAACTTTGTCCACTTTCTCAGCCAGTACTAAACTGCCTTCTTCTTACTCCTATTGTGCAGTCCGAAGTGTTCACCTGGATACGTACCTGCTCTGATGAACACGAGTCATGTACATTTGTCTGTGATCCGGCTCATGCGCTCAGCCTGCCCTGATGATCCCAGCCTCGTGAAGGCTGGCCTCCTGTTGACAGATTGCTACCAGGTATGCAACCTTGGGAAGGTTCCTTAACCTCTGAGGCCCAGATCCCCAACCATCAATAGAGGTCATTCCTAGGTAGCGATGGTTCCAGGCCAGCTGAAGAAAAGGCAAATGGTGAGCCCCCTGATCCTTTCTCGTTTGTTTCCCTGCTGCACAGCCCATGAATGCCCTATAACCTTCTTGAGGGCATAGATCGGAGCTTACATCTAAGTACGCTATTCTATGTGCAATAAATTCAGATTAGCTGCCATTTGCGGGGTTGGACGAGTTTGCCCAGAGAAACACATCCAGAAGAAGCATGTGGTTCTAACCTGGGCGTACATTCCACCACCCGTTGACAGTCATTTATTTTACACCTATTTTGTCTAGACACGTTGTCATGCAAACATGAAGACACAGAGCCATTGATCGCAGGGCCCCCGGTGAGTAGTGGAGAGTGGGATATACATACTATTTTGTTTACAAAGTACCTAGTATCTTTGTGAACATGGACATCACTCTGTGAGCATGGACAAGTCCTTCCCTCCCTGAAACTTGGTCCCCTAATCTGTAAAATGGAACAATAGTGCCTTCTTTACCCAGTGGCTGAGAATCTTAGGTGAACGGATAGCGGATGAGGGTTATAAACTGCAACCATCATATCACAGGTCAGTCCACGACTGCCCCCGGGACAAATCTGACTAGCCACCTGTTTTCATAAAGGAAATTTACTGGAATGCAGCCACGCCCATTGTTTACATTTTACCTATGGCTGCTTTAGGACCACCAGGCCAGATCTGAGTAGCGGTGACCGAGACTCTGGCTCACAAAGCCTAAAGTACTTGCCATTTGGCCCTTTGCAGAAAAGGATTGCTGATCCCTGTTTTATAGACATGTATTATTATAATTATGAAAACTGTTCTCGTGACCAGTTATAGAGGGGCATCTCTAAGCACAGGCTTTGTAGCCGATAATCTTAGGTTAAAAGCCCTCTCGGCCACGTTGGGATGTACATGACTTCAGGGATGCCCACTGACTTCTCTGAGCCTGTTCCTACATGAGCATAAGGACATCTGCCAACTGATTTGACGTGAGGATGAACTGAGGCTGCGTTTGTGAGATGTCTCACATATAGTAGTAACTGCTAAACACTTGTGAGGTTTTCCCCTCTTAAAACTCAAAGGGTGCCTGCATCATTTCTTTTTTTCTCACTTTGCTTCACTCTTACAAGTGCCGTACACCTAACACAACATAGATCTTTAGTTCATTCCTGTCGACTCAGAAGAAGAGCCGGGGCCTAACCCACTCATGTTTGGAGAACACTGGTTCGATGCAGCAGAACTTGGGCGGAGTCCTTAGCATCTGAGTGCACATTGTAAATATCTAAATATGGGGCAGAGCATACTCTGTCCCTAATCTATTTGACCTTGGGATGGTTTTCAATGAAGACCCACTGAACAGGTACAGGACATGGTAACCTAGTGTAAACGCTTTCATTTACTGAATTCTTAAGAGGGCAAGTGTCATCTTCATATTGCCCTCACGCTCACTAGTAAAAGACCAAAGACTAGAATTCCAGACCTCTCTGCTCCTAGTTTTGTTTTATAATTCCTCTAGTATTGATCTATTCTGGCAGTAATGGTTAAAACCTGTCTGTTGAGTTGGAATTACTGAGTTCAAAGTCCAGGTCCACAATTTACTACTTGAATCACTTTGGGCAAGACAAGTGATTTCTCTGTGTCTGTTTCCTCTCCTATGACATCAGAATGTTAGCAGCACCTACCACAGATTTGGTACCAGAAGTAAATATTTCAGTGTATGCATATAACCTGGGGCCCTGCATATAGGATGAGCTTGATTGATATTAGCTGGATTTATTCACTGATTGATGAAACATTTATTTCATATCTAGTATGTATCAATATGAGTAATAAAAAATACTACTTTATAGTTGCCAAGATCCTTAAAGTGTGTTCATAGGCCTGTTATCTACCTGAACATCCTCATGTCTGTTCCATTCCTCATTTGTGTTTTGTCTTTATTATCTACACAGATTAAACCACAGATGGTCCTGAACACTGCTATTTCTCAGACCTGAATTTATTCATATGCTTTTCTTTTCATGCCCTTTCCCTTGCTATCAACTTAACAAACCTCTATTCATGCTTTGATGTTCACTTCAAATATCACCTCCTCCATGAAGCATTCCCTGACTGCTCCGGATTCCTGGGTTCTGAAGTCCATTGCCCTGAGCTTCCCTTGCAGCTCTCAAAAGGAATAGCTTTCTCTTCTCCCACAGCCCAAGTACTACTGCAGGGCATAAATGTAGGGCGGAAGTTCTCTTTTCTTCTTGTCACTGCCTCAAGACACCATTCGTCCTCTCTGTCAAAATATCCATCAGTGCTCCTTCAAAATACATGTCCTCAGATGATAACACCCCTACCCTCTCTCTGTGGCAACCATCAACTACAGTCCAGTCACTTCAGTCATTAAAGAATTTGACACCTGGTCACCATCTTTCCCTCCAGCATCTCTCCTGATCACCATTTTTGTTGATTTCAATATAACTGATGGTGGATCCAATGATCTAAGCCATGAGATTAGTTGCCTATCATTTTCACCCTTCCTCACCTTCTATTTTGTTTTGAACTCATTTCAACGAGCATGTTGTTCCCACCACTACAATGAAACTGTAGATGTCAGTGTGACTGGCAAACCCCCAGGCTAGCAGAGCCAACGATGCCGACTCAATCCTCATTGTAGAATCTCAGGAAAAAGTGACATGATTGATCACTCCATCCCTCTTAAAACATTTTCTTACTTGGTGCTTGGGAAATCGCTACCTCTTGGCTTTCTCCCATCTCCTGAGAAACAGTCTGTTCCCATCAGACTCCCTTGCTGCCTACTCCTCCTCCACCACCCGTAAATATTGGTGTATTCTGGGCTCAGCTCTTTAATTTTTCCCCTTGCTGACCACACACTCTTCCTCAGCAAGCGGTCCCATGATTTTAAATACCATAAATGTGTCCATAACTCTCATATTTATATCTTTAGCCATGACTGCTCCCAAGTTCCAGACTCATGCATTCAATTGCCTACCTAACAACTAGTTGGTCGGGTCAAAAACTTGATTGCTTTTTCTTGTCCCTCATGCCTAATCAATTAGCAAGTCTCTCCAGTTACTTCCAACATATCTTGTGAGTATGAGCACTTCTCCACCACTTCACCCCTACACATCAGTTCCAGCCAGCCTCATCTCTTACCAGATACTGCAATATCCTCCATTCTGCTTCCCCACTTGCTTATTTTCATTTTAACATGTAAGTCAGATCATGATACTCCCCCACTCAAAATTCTAATGAAAGCACTCAATCACACTGTAAGCAAAATTTAAGCTCTGTTAGTATGGACAACGTCCTACATGGTTGGGACCCTGCCAGTACCTCCAACTTCATTTCACACCACATGGTCCACTCAATCTATTCCAATTACTGGAGTTATTGCTGTTCCTGTAACTCAGAAACACATTTCTACCTCAGGACCTTTTCACTTACTATTCCCTCTGCCTCTCCACTCATTATTTAGAAGTCTCTGATCCTTAATTTCATCAGACATTCTCAAAGATTTTCTCCTCAGAGGGGCCGTCCTTCCCTAAAACAAACAACCTGGTCCTCCCTCCCTTCCCCATTAGTCCCTGATCCTTTACGCTGCTTTATTTTTCTTCAAAGCGTTTCTCTCCAAGTATAATTACATTCTTTATTCACTTGATTATTTATTGCCTATTCACTGTACTTAAATAAATAAGTTCTTTGAAAAACAGAGACTGTTTCATTGGAACTATGCTAACAACAACAACTAAATTAGCTCATAGTGGGTGCTCAATAAATATTTGTTGAATACAAAATAATAATAACTAGCTGTGTGCCAACAATATTCACAATGCAGATTGATGGCACTGGCAGCATTGTATTGGGCATGGCCATTTTCTTGTCTGTGTTTTTCATTTCAGTGTGGGGGTGGGGGCTATGACTTACCCATCCTCGGTGCTTTTGGCAATTCATGGCATGAGTTAGATAATCAGTAAGTATTTGATGGATGAAATTACATTTACTCATTATTATGTTTTGTATCATTTGAGTCTCGTCAATCCAATGGGAGATGCAGGGAAGTTATTATTATTTGCACTTTGCAAGAGAAGAAAAGTCCTGAGAAAAGAGAAATGTTCAACTCAGAGCCATATGAAAGAGAGGGCCTGGGACAGCATGGGATATGCCAGATGAAGCTGCAGATAGAGGTTGCCGCCAGATGGGGAAGCACTTTGAATACCACGCTTGGAAATTTGGACTTTATGGGGTAATATATTGCAAAACAGTTACACAAATTACCAGCATAATAATCACACCCAGTTTCTCATACTATGTAACAGTTCTCAATCCAAATTCTCCATTTATGACATCTAAACAATCCGCTCAACTGAATGGTGCATCTCATCTATTCTGTACTGTGTGGCTAGCCAAGTACTTCCCTCGATTAATTCACGTGAAACTCTCAGGGGTTTCCATCTGTGCAAGGTCTGAAAAATTAAATCAGTCCAGAATATCTTCTTTCGTAAACATCCACTCAGCATTTACTTATTAACCCACCCATCCATCCGTACCTCTGCTCATCTGGTTATTGATTTTCAGTGAGCACCTATCATATGTCAGGAATTCTGCTGGATGACATTTTAAAAATGGTTTTACAGGGGCGCCTGGGTGGCTCAGTCTTTAAGCGTCTGCCTTCGGCTCAGGTCATGATCCCAGGGTCCTGGGATCGAGCCCCGCATCAGGCTCCCTGCTCAGGCAGGAAGCCTGCTTCTCCCTCTCCAACTCCCCGCTACTTGTGTTCCTGCTCTCACTGTCTCTCGCTCTGTCAAATAAATAAATAAAATCTTTTAAAAAAAATGGTTTGGGCGCCTGGGTGCTCAGTTGGTTAAGCGACTGCCTTCGGCTCAGGTCATGATCCTGGAGTCCCAGGATCGAGGCCCGCATCGGGCTCCCTGCTCAGCAGGGCGTCTGCTTCTCCCTCTGACCCTCCCCCCTCTCGTGCTCTCTCTCCCATTCTCTCTCTCAAATGAATAAATAAAATCTTTAAAAAAATAAAAAATAAAAATAAAAAAAGGTTTTACACATAAAAATATATGAATAATTAGTTGACTATTTCAGAGAGATAAAAGTCATTGTTTGGTAATCGGAGCCATCACTTATATGACATTTTATAATTTATAAGGATTTTTTTAATATAATTGACTCATTCACTATAAACAATGTATGGGGTGCTTACTATGAGCTAAGCACCAGGTAGATAAAGATGAGTCAAAACTCCGATTTTTAGAAGCAGGCTTGCGTGGCTTGGTTGAGTGTGTAGGATGAGAACACTTCTAACAATACAGCATTCACAACTGCCTTAGGTGGGAGGTGGCTTCATCATGACCCACACTTTGCAGAAGAGGAAGCTGAGGGTCTCCAGTTTCACAAGAAGCCAAAGATGACACTGTTTGTAAATGGTGATTCCAGAATACGAATATGATTACCAGTTGATAATCAAATCCAAATCTTATTACTCTTCTTCTTCCCTTTCCTTCCTAAACAATTTAATCCTTAAGTCATGAGGTAGGGAAGAGCAGCATTTGCATCCACACCTAGCTGGGGAGAACCACGGTGGCTCAGGATAGAGTTTTAAAGCAATGACTTGTCTTCATGACGTCTGAGGCCTCAAGAGAGGACAGTTGAAGGCTGGAGGTTGTTCTGTCTCTGAAGGCTGGAACCAGCTAAAAACTTGTTCACCTACAAAGGACATTGGGACATTGGAAGTTAGTGCTCACTGTCAACTGAGGTCTCAACTATGGTTCTCAGACAGAATATCTACATATGGCTACTTCATATGGTCTCTCTGCTTTCCTGGGACATGTTGACCAAGTTCCAAGAGTGAGCATCCCAAACCCACCAAGAGGAAGCTATATTGCTTTTTATGACCTGACTTTGGAAGATACTTAGCATCCATTCCTCCACAGTTGCAGACCCACCAATATCAAGAAGAGAGAACCTAGATCCCACCTCTCAACAGGAGGAGAGTCAACAACACATTGTAAGACCAGCATGAGGGTGGAAGTTCTTTATGATGCCATCCTGGAAAATGCAAGCTGTCACAGATGCAAAAGAAGAACACAACATCAGTTTTCAGAGATTTCTGTTAAAAATGCGTAATATGAAACTAAACATGAGGCCATTTTAGATTAAAATTGAGGCACATTGTAAAAATAACTGGCCTGCAGTATTCCAGCATGTCAAGAGCATGAACTTCAGGAACAAATGATGAATTGTTTCAGTGTGAAATCAGTCAAAGAGATACGGAGACTGAGAGCAGTGTGTGATTCTGATTTACACCTTTTCACTCTAAAGGATGTTATTGGGACATTTGGAAACCTGTAATGGAATTTGAAGATTAGATGGTAATAATGTATCAATTTCTTTCCTGATTTTGATGAGATTATTATGGTTATGTGGAAGAATATTCTTGTTTAGAGGAAATAAATACTAGAATATCCAGGGGAGATAGTGCATCAGCTCAAAAACTATGCTCACTTTTTTTTGTTTTGCAAGTTCAAGATTGCTGAATAAAAAAATCCATTCTCTTTTTTTTTTGATTAACCAAAGCAACAGCTAGATGCCCAAGGCCATTTTCCCCCAAAAGTATCAAGGCAATTAAGTCTATCTCTCTTCAAACCAACTGGAAATGTGTACAACAGCTCCACTTCCCTTTGGATATACAAAGACCACGAAGAAGGAGAAAATTAAATCAAAACCTTAATGCATATTCTTTTTACCAGATTCTTTTGTTTTGTTTTGTTTTGTTTTTTACTTGAAAGAGAACTAGTGGCTGCCTTGTGTTTCTATAAGAAAGAACAAAGGGTGTTTTCTAAATAATTTACACTTTGTATTGACTAAGATCACAGCAGGTAGTTTAGAATAATCAATCCATAATGTGTCATAATAAGGATTTGCTGAAGGACACACACAGAGTCAGAAATTTTCAGCAATCTATTTGTGTGATTTTCTATTTAGAACTTCCGCTATTCAAGTCAAGGTTCTGTTCAGACTTTTTCAACTCCTGAAAATCTCCTTGTTACTATGGATAAATCTGGTTCTTAATTGTTCATTAAATTATTTGTTCCTACAAAGCCACAAAATCTACTAATCTTTAAAAGAGAAGAAAATATTATCATGAATTAAAGACTATTTGACAGAGAAAGACAAATCGGATGATTTCACTCATATGTGGAATTTAAGAAACAAAACAGAGGAGCATAGGGGAAGGAATGGAAAAAATGAAATAAGATGAAATCAGAAAGGGAGACAAACCATAAGAGACTCTTAACTTTAGGAAACAAACTAAGTGTTGCTGGAGGGGAGGATGGTGGGGGGATGGTGTAACTGGGTGATGGGCATTAAGGGGGGTCACGTGATGTAATGAGCACTGGGTGTTATATGCAACTGATGAATCACTAAGTTCTAACCCTGAAACTATTAATACCACTCTATGTTAATTAAATTGAATTTAAATAAAAATTAAAAAAAATAAAAAAAGAATTAAAGAGTGCTTGAAAAAAAGTGATTTTTAAGGTCTCCAATCACACACACACAAATATATATATACATATACATATACACACATATGTATTCAGTTCTTGCCTGCATTAAACATCTCTTGGAAGTTGTCTAGTATCCATATCATTCATTTTTACTGTTTTTTACTTACTGTTGTATCCATATTGTATGGAGTTGTCATAACTGCCATTTTTAGTGCCCGCTGATTCATCTCCCCACTGCAGACTGCTTTGCTCAGACTTCTCTCCCAACAGAAACCCTACCCCTGCTTCAAACATGGCCTTCCTAAATTACCCCCACTTTACTACAGGGGGTCTCTCCTTCCTCTAAACTTCTGCCACATTTACTCTGCTCTCCCAGGTGACATTTGTCAGATGTTATCAGTGTTGGGAGATCTTTTCTCTCCACCTAGAGCTCTGTTGTCCGCTCTGGTAGCCCCAACCACACGTGGCTATATACGTTAAAATTAAACTAATTAAATTTAAATTAAATTTAGAAACCTGTCCCTCAGTTACACTCACCACATTGCCCCTGCTCCATAGCATGTGTGACTAGTGCTTACTATCTCAGACAGTGCACACTGAGAACAATGCTGTCTTCACAGAAATTTCTAGTGGACAGCGCTGTTCCAGGTTGTAAGCACCACAAACGCCTATCTGTTAAGATGTCAGTCCAGCAATTCCAGCTACAGGTAAAGGAGTAAAGAAAGGACATTTTCATTCAGAGGACAAATCGGTACAAACACTTTTGAGAATAATCTGATAATATTCAGTACATTTGAGAATATACAATCTTTACCAATTCTACTTTTCCATTTCCATGTATATACACTCAAAAGAAACTCAGGTTCATATGCATAAAATGACATGCAGCAAAAGTTCACAGCAACATTGTTTATAAAAGCAGTAAATTAGGAAAAAAATCTAAATGTTCATCAATGAGAGTATGAACAAACAAAATGAGGGATAATCATGAGAGAATCCTATATAGCACTTAGAATAAATAAAATGATTTCTATTTATATCAGCCTAGAAGATACAAAAATATGTAACAATCAGTAAAAAACAAAATGTTATTGCAGTGTAAACCCTGAGAGGTTTTTTTTTTTTTTTCTTTTTTGCAATGCAAGTGTCTGACTTAAGCTTTGATTGTCTAGACATCCACTTTGAAGAACCCTACCTCCAATAAATCCATCGCCAGCCACAGGACCAGATAAAGAGCCAGGCTGCCTTCCCCCATTGAGGCTCCTTTGTTTTAGAGATCTTGGTTGACTTAGAAAACTGACCATTTGGGCCAAATGTTTTTTTTTTTGTTTTTTTTGTTTTTTTTTTCCCCTCTTCCCATGCTTTAAATTCCTGCTCTTATGTTTTAAATTAACCAATAAAGAATGAGCCCAAGAGGGATGCCTGGGTGGTTCAGTCCGTTAAGCATCTCCCTTCAGCTCAGGTCATGGTCCCAGGGTCCTGGGATCGAGTCCCACATCAGGCTCCTTGCTCGATGGGAAGCCTGCTTCTCCCTCTCCCTCTGCCTGCTGCTCCCCCTGCTTGTTCTCTCTCTTTCTCTCTCTCTCTCTGATGAATAAATAAATAAAATCTTAAAAAAATAAAAAGAATGAGCCCAAGAAACCCCAGGCCCCAACTTCAACCCCAATAGAAGCAGAACCCCGGGCCCACTTTCCCTCTACCCACAACCTTGCTATGTATCCCTAAGTGCTCTGTGTAATTCCCTAGTCTTGCAAGTAATAAACTATTTTTTTTAACGTTTCCTGATAGTTATTGGTGAAGAGAGTCTTACAATCGTTATAAGAACCACAAAGGCCTGTCTAGCCACAGCATTGGTTATTGGTAGGCTAAGACCTGCACAAAACAGTTGCATACAATGTGATGCCATATTATAAACATTAAAACACAAGCAAAGAATGCTATGTATATGTGTGTGCATATATGTATCTATATAGTATACATGTATACATATCTATATGTATGTATATACATATACATATATATGCACACACACACACACATAGTAATGATACGAAAACATGGACAGAGAGAGCATGCAGCAAATTCATGATACTGCTGCCCCTCTGGTCAAGGTGATGTGGTGAGCAGTGATATCAGGGACAATAATTAAAGAACATGAATAGTATTTGATAAAATAATCATCAGTATTATTTATATGAAAAAAATAAATATGAAGTGACTATGACAAAATGTTGTTATTTGTTAATTGTGGTTGGTGGACAATTAGATATCCTTTAGGTAATCATTCTCTGAATTGCCTGTCTGTCTGACCTTTCTACTTCCAGACAGCCTTCAACTTTCTCACATCTGAGAATGATAGAATGTTTTTCTAACAGGGCAACATCTCTTCCTTTTCGGTAGGCCAAGAATTGTTACTTTTATTGGAAGGGAACAGGCAAAGGTGGTGGAATATGGAAAGTGAGGGACAGTGAAGGTCCAGGTCAATGGTTCTCAAAATGTGGTCCCTAAACCTACAGCCTAAGCATCACCTGGGCATTTATTAGAATACAAATTTATTAGAAATACCCAGCCCCCAACTACTACCCACTGAATCAGAAAGTCTGAGAGTATAGTTCAGCACTCCGTATTGAGAGGTCTCCAGGTAATTTTGATTCATGCTTCTGTTGGAGAACCAAGTTTTGGACGAAGGATAGGAAAACTTTGCCAGAAAAGTCCAGATAGTAAATGTTTTAGGTCTTATGAGCCAAGAGGCAAAAGGACCAGAACCACTCCTCAAAAAGAGAGAGTGAACAGTATGGAGTCATATGTGAGCACATGATTTGTTTGTTTGTTTGTTTGTGAGCACATGATTTTTAATGTAGAGCAAACCTGCCCATTGGTCAACCTGGCTTAATCATGTCTGGGAACAAATTTGACAACAAGTCTTCATTCTTTGGGGTGGATGTGTGTGGAGCTCAAAGGGCATGCGCTGGGGGGTCCCTCCTCCTCCCACACAACTCTTTCTTCAAAGGAATTGAATGTGACTGTGCAATATATAAACAAGGTAGCAGAGACCCAATGAGGGACAGAGATGATGTCACTGCACATCTTAAACAGTCTGCTGTGACAATGCTGGATTTTAGTGAGCCCAGTGATCCTAGAAAACAATGAAATTTAAGATATCACCCTCTCCTTTTGTGTTCTGAGAAGGGCTTACTGTAAAAAAAAAAAAAAAACCACTCTTTTCCGTATTACTTAGATAAGACTCATAGCTGCCTCCTCTATTTACCAGTGACAAGGCCAGACACAGACTCTTTATGTTTCTATTTTGCCTGGTAAATGATTAGCTGAATTTAGTACAAGGCAAAGTTGAGATCTAGGACTGTCTACAAACTCTCACTCTTCTGCAGACCTTCATTAAGATAGGATGTTATATGTCCTAAAGGATTCTTAATCTAACGTACCTAAAATCTGAGAAAACTAAAGAATTATCCTGAGTTTTTATAAAAATTTATTATATTTGTGATCATGACTTTCTCTGGGAAAAGATACAGAGCTTGCATCAAATTTCCAGAAATGTTTATGGATATTTGTAGAAGCTGGGGGACTTCCGGGATAGCAAATTAGGGAGCGTCCCACCAACCTTGCCCCAGCAACATAACAATTTAACTGGTGAAATTTATTTCTAAAAAATAATTTAAAGGAGAAATCTGGGGAGATGGAAGAGTAGGAAGCACCAGAATCTTTTTTCGCACCTAGACAACGATCATATCAGACGGTATTTTGGAGCACTAAAGTCTACTGAAGGCTTGCAACTTCCAGGGGAAGGTTTGGATGGTAAATTGCAGTTAATTTTGGTCAATTTCAGCACCCCAGTAGCCACCCATATCCCACCCCATCCCCATGGCAGGCAACCAGGAAAGCATTGCAGGAACAGCTTGCACACAACTTATGAGAGCCAGAGTAGGCACAAAGGACTCTGTCCTCCAAATATGAGGGTTCAGATCACTCACTGCAAAAACTGATACCAAATGCAGAAGAAGAGGTGGTGTCTGTAGTTATGTATCTCCCCCCCATTGTTGCAAACCCTTCCCTCTCTCCTGAAGTGACTTCCAGGGGACTTGGAAGACTGCTGCTCTTTTTATTCCCTGCCCTCATTTTTCTCTTTTTCAATTTTTTTGGAACCAGACATTAAAGACTAGGACATTCAAAAGCAACGGCATATGTGAGGATATTGAGAAAGTCATTGTGCATGCCTGGGGAAAAGCTCAGACTCAAGAAGACCTTAAATTTACACCTCAGGCTGACCTTTAGCACAAAGACAACCTGCAACAATTCAAAATTAATTAATTAATTAATTAGTTAATTAGTTAATTAATTAATGCCAAAACAAAACAAAAGCCCCAGAAAACCCTAGGGAAGGGGAAGGATTTTATTTCCAGAGTTACATTATTTATTGAAATATCCAATTTTCAACAACAACAACAAATCACAAGGTATACAGAGAAACAGGAAAGTTTGTTCCATTCAAGGAAAAAAGAAATCAATAGAAACTATCCCTAAAAAAGACCTAATGGTGGATTTATTAGACAAAGACTTTACAACAACTTAATTAAAGATGCTCAAAGCACTAATAAAAGATGTAGACAAAAATGTGAAGAGGCAGAAGAGTCAGCAAATGTGAAAATAGGACAATGGAGATTATTCCACTGAAGAACAGAAAGAATAAAGACTGAAGAAAAGTGAACAGCACAAAGGACCTGTGTGACACCTTTAAGTGCACCAACATATGCATCATAGGATTCCCAGGAGAAGAGAGAGAAAGGGTAAAGGAGAATATTTGAAGAAATAATGGCTGAGCCTTTCCCAAATTTGATGAAGGATATGAATATAAATATCCAAGAAGCTCAACTAACTCCAAGTGAGATAGAGACCCACCTTGAAACACATAATCAAATATTGAAAGCCAAGACAAAAAGATACTCTTGGAAGAGCAAGAGAGAAGATTCCTTTTTTAAAAATTTTATTTATTGGGCGCCTGGGTGGCTCAGTCGTTAAGCGTCTGCCTTCGGCTCAGGTCATGATCCCGGGGTCCTGGGATCAAGTACCGCGTCGGGCTCCCTGCTCGGCGGGAAGCCTGCTTCTCCCTCTCCCACTCCCCCTGCTTGTGTTCCTGCTCTCACTATCTCTCTCTCTGTCAAATAAATAAATTAAAAAAAAAAACCTTTAAAAATTTTATTTATTTTTATTATTATTAACATATAATGCATTATTTGTTTCAAGGTACAGGTCTGTGATTCATCAGTCTTACACAATACACAGCAATCACCACAACACATGCCCTCCCCAATGTCCATCACCCAGCCACCCCATCCCCCCATCCCCTCCAGCAATCCTTAGTTAATAGAGAAGATTCTTAACATCACTCATCACGAGGGAAATGCAAATCTAAACTACAATGAGATAACACTTTGTATGCATTAGGATGGATGCTCTCAAAAAGCAAAAAACAAATCAGAACAAACACACAAAAAAAATCTCAGAACAGAAAAATTACAAGTGTTGGCAGGTATGTGAAGAAATTGAAACCCATGTGAACCATTGGTGGAAGTGTAAAATGATACATCTTCTGTGGAAAAGAGCACGGCAATTTCTCAAAAACTTGAAAATTGAATTACCATTTTATCCAACAATTCCATTCCTGGATATATATTAAGAAGAACTGAAAGCAGGGTCTTGAAAAGATATTTTTACACCCACATTCATAGTGGCATTATCCATAATAGCTAAGATGGGGAAACAACCCATGTGTCCATCAATAGAGGAATGAATAAGGGAAGTGTGGTGTATACGTACAATGGAATATTTTTCAGCTTTAAAACGGAAGAAAGTCCTGATATATGCTATAACAGGGTGATCCTTGAGGATATTATACTAAATGAAACAGCCCAATCACAAAATACTATATGATTTCACTTATATGAGGTACTGAGAGTACTCAAAATCATAGAAATAGAAAGTAGAATGGTGGTTTTTGGGACTGGGGGATTGGAATGGAGACCTATTGTTTAATGGGTAGAGAGGTTCAGTTTTACGAGATAAGAAGAGTTCTGCATATGGATAGTAGTGATGATAGCACAACTTTATGTATGTATATAGCATTACTGAAGTGTACACTCAAAGATGATTAAGATGGTAAATTTTTTGTTATGTGTATTTTACCATAATAAAAAAAATGGGGAAAAATCACTTAAAATCTCTGGAACTCGTCCTAAGGGCATTCAACAAATAGGGAAAATATTCAGCCAGAAAATATAGTAAATCTTGGTAAGAAAAGCAAGAATCTCTGGTATTAGACAAATAAATAAAATCAGGAATAAAAGTGGGATATTACTAGTGATCTTAAATAAATAAATAAAAATAGATTTTAGGATACTATAAAACAGAATGTCAACAAAGTAGATAAGTTAGATGAAATGGAGAATTCCTAGAAAGATGCAAATTACTGAAACTTAGGAAGAAATAGAAAATCTGAATGGACCATAAAAATAGAGATTGAATTAGTAATTTTATAAACTTTCCATTAACAGAAAGCCCAGGCCTAGATGGAGTTATTTCATTTCACTTGTACCAAACAATCAAAGCAAGTTCCTTCACCAACTCTTCCATAAAATAGAAGGGGACACTTATCAACTCATTTTATGAGGGCAATATTATCCTGATACCAAAACAAACAAACAAACAAGGTAACAAATAAAACTGCAGACTAAACAATATTCTTATGAATATTGGCACAAAATTTCTTAAAATACTTGTCACCAAATCCAGCAACATATGTGTATATAAATATAATTATACCATGACTAAGTTGGCTTTTTCCCAGGAATGCATCTTTGGTTCAACCTCTGCAAATCAAGTAATGTAACGCACCATATTAATAGAATAGACAAAATCATTTGAATAGGTGCAGAAATAACATTTGAGAAAACCTGATATCTTTTCATGATAAAATACTCAATGAACTAGAAATAGAAGGTACTTTCCTCAGTCTGCTAAATGGTGTATAAGAAAAAAACCCAGCTAACATCATTTATACAGGTGAAAGATTGAATGTTTTCCCCTTAAGATCAGGAACAAGACAAAAACAAATGTCTGTTTTCATCACTTCTATTCAACTTTTTACCGGAGGTTATAACCAGGGTAATTAGTGAAGAAAAATGAAATGTAAGGCATCCAAATTGGAAAGGAAATAGTAAAACTATCTGTATTTGCAGACAATCTTGTATAAGGAAATTCCTATGAAATCTACTAAAAACACAGTTACAACTAATAAATGAATTCAGCAAAGCTATAGGATACAGATCAGCATAATATTATATTTAGGCACATTAACAACAAACATTCCAAAAATAAAATTAAGAAAACAACTCAATTCACAGTAACATCAATAAGAATAAAATGCTTTGGTACAAATTTAACATTAGATCTAAGACTTATGTGCTAAAAACTACAAAACCTCAGTGAAAAAAATGTAAAAAAAGCCTTAAATCAATGGAAAGACATCCCATTATCATGGAATGGAAAACTTAATACTGTTAAAATGGTAACACTATCAAATCGGTCTACACATTCAATGAAATTCCCATCAAAATCCCAGCTGCCTTATTTTTTTTTTTTTCTGCAGAAAGAGTAGTCTATCCCAAAATTCATATGATACTGGAAGATACCAAAAAAAGTCAAAACAAATTAAAGAACAAAGCTGGAGGATTAACACTTTCTGATTTAAAACCATAATACAAATCTGATGTGATTCAGACAGTACAGTGCAGGCATAGGGCGGACATAGAGGTCCATGGGATGGAATCAAGAGTCCAGAAATAAGTCTTCCCATTTTTATTCAATTGATTTTCAATGTGATGTGGAGAGGAACTTCAATGGAGAAAGAATAGCACCACTTCAGTAGTTGCTCTGGGGCATATGTAAAAGAATTGTAATTTAGAACTCCTATTTTCCAACACACACAAAAATTAACTCAAAATTTGTTATAGGCCTAACGGGAAGAGCAGCAACCATAAAATCATTAGAATAAAACATAAGTCCAAATCTTCATGACCTGAGTTAAGCTGTGGTTTTCTGAAGTCCTACACCAAAAGCAAGAACAGCAAATGAAAGGATAAAAGGCATAACATCAAAATTTAAAACTTCCATGACGCAAAGAACATCATGAAGAAGTGAAAAGACAACCCACAGAGTGGGAGAAAATACTTACAAACCATGTGTCTGATAAGAGACTTTCAAGTAGAAGACATAAAGAACTCCTACGACTCAACAATCAAAAAGGCAGGTAAAAAAATTTTTTTTGTAATGGCAATGGATTTGAATAGTTATTTCTCCAAATAATATGTATAAATATCCAATAACTACATGAAAATATTTTTATATGAGAAGTTACTGAAGATGCGAATCAACACAATAAAGAGATACAAGTTCATACCACCTGGATGACTGTGGTCGCAAAGCCACGTGATGAGAAGCATTGGTGAGGATGTGAAGGAACTGGAAACTTCATGCATGGAATATAAAACAGGGCAGCCGCTTTGAAAACAGGAAGTTCCTCACTATGTTAAATGTGGTTACCAGATGACCTAACAATTCCCTTCTAGGTATATCCCCAAGAGAAAGAAAACAAGCTTGTACATCTCTGTTCATAGTAGCCTTATTCATAATAGTCAAAAAGTAGGAAAAAAACAGATGCCCATCAATGGATGAATGGATAAAGAAAAGATGGTCTATTCTTTCAGTGGCATATTATTTGAAAATAAAGAGAAATAATGTACTAATGCATGCTACAACATGGATGCACCTTGAAAAAATTATGCTAAATGAAAGCATTCACAAAAGACCACATAATGTATGATTCAATTTCTGTGAAATGTCCAAATCAATAAAGACAGAAAGTAGATGAGTGGTTGCCTGGGGTTGAGGAGGAGGAAAAGGGAAATGACTGCTAATGGGTATGGGATTTGTTTTAGGTGGGACAAAAATACTCTAAAATTGGATTGTGGTAATATTTGCACAGCCCTGTGAATATACTAAAACACCTTGAATAGCATATTTTGGGTGAATTGTGTGCTATGTAGATTACATTTCAATAAAACTTTTTATTTTTAATTTTTTAATTTTTTTCAATAAAATTGTTTTTACTTTATTTTTAATCTTTTATATATGTATATATTTTTTCAATAAAACTGTTTTTAAAAAGCTGTAGTGGGGATGCCTGGGTGGCACAGTTGGTTAAGCATCTGACTCTTGATTTTGGCTTGATGGTCATGATCTCAGGGTTGTAAGATCTAGCCCTGTGTCGGGCTCCCCACTGGGACTGGAGCCTGCTTGGGATTCTCTCTCTCTACCTGTCCCTCTAAATAGAGCTCTCCCTTTCTCTCTCTCTCTCTCTAAAAAAAAAAAAAAAAGTTGTAGTGAGTGGCAGAGAAAGATCATAGATTTTTTTGTTTCAAGTTTTTACTTAAATTCTAGTTAGTTAACATATAGTGGAAATATCACAGATCATAATGAAAAACAACAGATAATTAGTCCACCCTCATTAAAAATAGATTTGTATAGCTTTATCATTAAGATTAAATTAACCAAATGTAAAAGTTTGGAAATTTCTAACACCTTGACACTCCTTCATCTCTCACACTTGGTTTAACTCACACACCACCTCTTCCATGAAATCTTCAGTGGCTTTGTCCCTGCAGAAATATACTTTTTTCTTTCTATATTGCTTGAGGCCCATCTTTTACGAACTCAAAGCATGGCACCACACGCTGGGCCGTCTGCCTCCCCAACTAGGTGGAATCAATCAGGCCATACATAGTTCTGTTTCACTTGTATCCACAAAGAACGTAGTTTCTCAGCAAATTGTGCAAAAACAGGCAACCGGCAGTCGAAAGGATGTGCCCAATCCGCTACAGCTAGACAGAAGACGTGCTTCGCTTCATGTATGCAAATGTTTAGTAGAATAAAGTACATGCCGATGTTGAAATATTGGGTGTTCCCACATGAAATTCAGATTTCTAGACTCTTGAAAATTTGTAGAAAATTGAGCCTCTACTCCTGCCTGGTAACTCTCACCTGAATTGTCGCTGTTACCTCCAGCTGTCATGACTGCCACTCCTGTCTACACACCCAGCCATTTAAATTTATTTGCATTTTCTGCTTGCTCTATGCATACATCTGATTCTGTGACTTTTGTGTTCACCTGTCAAGTATTATTCAGCTTTCAATGGAGAAGGGATGATGTTTTATTTTATTAAATTGTCTCAGAACTAAGACTGGCCTTAGGATGGCCCTTCCCAGAAGGCCTACGATTGGGATAAGTGGGTGAGTCATCAAAACATCATACCTACTATTATGCCAATATCAAGGCTATAAGGCATACCTTCTGCCAAATAATTTAGTAAATAATTTATCTTATTTTTTCACCTTAGGAAAACTCCCCTGCAGTGTTTGTTTGTTTGCTCATTTTAATGCTTTCTGGATTCTGCTGGGAAGTCCAGAAAATTACCTCAGGGGTAACCTGTCCTTGAAGCTGACTCATTCCCTGTCTGCCACGGCACCTGTGACTCCACTCACTGTCATGAAGACAGGTAGAAAAGTGATTCCATTCGGTCTTATGGTTTAAGTGCTATCTGATGACTCCCGTCACTGATGACTTCTAACTGCATCCGCCGCCTGGACCTGTGCCCCAAACTTTGGACATCCACTGGCCATCTCACACTTGAGCTCTTGATACACCCCCTGCATACCACTCTCTAAGTCTCTCCCATCTCAGCAATGGCAACTCCATTCTTCTAGCTGTTTAGGCAAGACCTTCGGAGTCACCTTGACTCCTCCCTTGCTCTTACTCCACACATTCTGTTCCTCAGCAAATCCTCTGGCTTTACCTTCAAAATATATCCCGATCTAATTTATCTCCCACCTCCGCTCCACTTCCTGGCCCAAGCCAGCCTTCTCTGTTTGCGGAAACACGGGGAAAGCCTCCACAGCGGCCTTCCCGCTTCTGCCCCTGCCCCTGCTGCCCAAGTTCCCTTCAGTTCATTCCCCAAACAGCAACCTTTTGAAATGCATCACATCTCACTCTTGGGGCGTTGGCTACCCTTCTCCCTCCAACCATATACCAACAACCTTAGAGTGGCCTTTGAGGCCCCACATGACCCCAACTTTGTTCTCCCTCTCCTTTCTCCCCTATGATACTCCACCCTCCACTCTGGCCGCCAGCCTCCTCGCACTCCATGGAAACCACAGAATGTTCTGCACGGCTAGGATCCTGTTCCATGAAAGGGAGATAATATGCACAACTTCAAAAGGCCGAAGGCTCCATAAGACCGAAAGCGAAGGCCCACAAGTCCAGCTTGACAAGAAACAGTTTCTTAAGGGGACTTCCAGACAGAAGCTTGTCTTGGGTGCCGCAAGGCAGGGAGATCTCCACAATCCCATCTCCTGTCAGACCTGCTTTTATAGCCAGAGGGGTTGGGAGTACAGGCTGGGGACTCCCGGGAGGAGAATGTTTGGGAATAAGTGTGCCTTATTTCCTTATCTCCAGAGCAAATCAAGGGCACTATGCCCAGGGGTATACTTAAGGGTACGGTTAAACAAAAGGCAAGAATGGGGGTGGGGAGCCTCACTCCAGCCGGCTTTGGGTCATGGAGAGGACAGAGGATTTGTCCAAGATGGTGTCAGTCTGGTTCACACAGATTTCCCTTTTCCTTCCCCTCTTGACTCAAATTTCACTTTCCTGCTCAGGCCTCCATGGATGCCCTCTTTCAAACTGTTTCCCCAGGACTTCTGATCCTCTTTACTTAATTTACTTTTTGGGTTTAGAAGTTATTGCTATGTTTATATTTCGTGATATATATACACACAACATATACATATATATATATACATAATTTTATTTATATTTAGGAAATTATATATAAATATTTGTATTTTTCCTTATATTTAATGCATTATGTCAGGTATATCTGAATGTATTTTTTATATTTACTTATTCACCTATTTTAGTACAGAGCTTATTTCTTCATCAGTCCACTGTCTGTCCCACCCTCCCAGAACATATAAGCATTGTGAAGGCAGAAACTTATGTTGACTGTATTTCCTGCTGAATCCCCAAGGCTGAGAAGAGGAGCCAGCACCTAAGAAGGTGCTCAAGAAATCAAATGAGTCACTTCCGTCCATGCCCCACTGAGCAGAACCCGGTCGCAGGGTCCCCGACCTAACCGCAGGAGACTCTGGGAAATTCAGAGGCCAGGAGAGAGGTACCGCACTCGGGCGTCCCTGCCACGGCCAGGATGTCGGTAGAAGCAGTGTTTGTCCAGCTCTTTGTTCCGGCCCACCAGCCCATGCTGCAGGTTACCCATGCAAGGCCACACGGCAATGCGTTGTTTTGTGTTCTAGTTCATTCCTTCCAGTAGCACCCACTTTTCTCCCTTCTGTGTTCAGGTATCTGGGAGGTTCTCTAAGGCTAGGCCTGCATTTGTCACCTTTGTTCCTCACCCTAGCTACCCTCCAGTCAGAGAGGCAATGCTGGTAACTGAGGCCAGAGGAGACGGCCGTTCCTTCCTCTTCTGTGAGGGAAAAAGTACATTTCCTTCTTTAAATAAAGGCACACTCATTTCTTATTAGACATCTAGCAGCTCCCCAAATGCTCCCACACGAGAACATTCTTTGCCTTGCTCCCTGTCCTCCTCCTACCTTGGGACCTCCGTCAACTTCCTGGCTTTAAAATAACCAACTTGCCTAAGGCACACTGAAATTCAAATTCACCTGTGGGGCAGAGTTCAGACCCTAAGAGGCCCAAGCCACTGAAAAGTATAGAGCATTCCCATATAAAGTGATGAAAGGAGAAGAGAATATTTGCATATTCTCTGGACACATTTGTTACATTGCAGTAATTATACAGATAAAGGGATGGAGACCCCAGGAAGCAACTTGCCAGGGATCGCGTGTCTGGCTGATGGCGGAGGAAGACGAGAGCCCAGGCTTGTTTGGCTGATTGGATGCCTTTGGTAAAGCCATGTTCAGTGAGGCCACAGAAAATCAGCACAGAGTAGTAAATATGAAAAAGCAAAGCAAGTTCAATGCTAGAGAGATGAGAACTGAGAACGTGCAGGGACAGGAATCAAGTTGGCAACAGATGAGAAGGAAAACAACGTGTGGCTGGAGAGCCCATGCCTTTCTTCTTACACCTGTCAACGTGGTTAGCTTTCTTACAAACGGCAAAATGACTTCAGTTGACTAAGTACTCACTGTCTGGAGCACTAAGCTCTTGACCTGGAGAACTGCACCAATCCTCATAAACCCTCAGAGGTGGTTTCTATTATCTCACTTAGGGTGCTGGTGAGTACCACCTTACGGAAGGAATTTAACAAGGTGCAGAGCAGAAATGCAACACAGGCAGGCTGATTCCAGCACCCAGCCTCCCTCCCACCAGAATTTTTTGTGTGCAATGGAACTAACACAGCATATCCTCCTGAACAAACAGATTAGTTTGTGGTCAAAGGCAACATCCTAGACATCAAAGGAGACATTTTTCAGGAGAAAAAAAAAAAGCAACAACAATTATATCCTAAAACATGCATGTGTGTCCATATCTGGTTGTGCATTTAAGATAGCCGAATGAAATACAACTCCAAAGAAATGCTGTGTGAAAACAAGGGTCTATTTGGGGAAAATAATAGAAGTCAGAATCGCTGTGCATTGAGAAAGATTTTGTCACTGAGCCTGTCTTTGCCTCAGTCAGTATGCTCTGTCCATATGAATTTGTGGTTTGGACAATTCAAGAGTTATTCTGGAATATCCTTTGTCATCTAGACAACCTGTAGACTATATGCTCTGTTATCTACCCAGCTCTGTGATTCAACATCCATAGTCTTAAGTTCTTGACATTTAATTGAATTATGGAGGTTCTACTTTTAACCCTAACGACAATTCCATTTTGTGGTCACTGAGAAGAGATTATCTGGGACCATTCTAGGGACTGTGCAGAGACAGATGCCTCCAAGAACAGTATTCTACAAGGCCTCCTCACTGGGCTTGCCAAAGGGAGGGGATGTTACCAGGATATCTGTTCCAGTAAGTCTTGTCTAGAAGAGCCAAGCCAAAATCAGGATAATGACAGACAAGGGCAAACATAATGAGACAAATAATAACAAAAGAAGAGCAAAGTTAAAAAAAAATAAAAATTTTTAAATTAAAAAAAATTTTAATTTTTTAAAAATTTAAACATTTTAATATGAACGAAATTTAAGGACTGAACATTATGAGGCCAGGGGGAAGTGGGCCAAAAGTACTAAAGAGATAATCAGAGAACAGGTAACAGGACAGGGAGAAGCTGGATGGTTCTAAATAGAGGCTGTTCACTCCTGAGGCTCTTTAGGAACTATAGCAGGGACAGCATTCAGCATGGGAAGCTGACAAGCTGAAAGGGGGGCATGTGAAAGGCTGCACTGTTTGTTTTGGGTGAGCGACTGCCTGACACCCGGGAAGATTCAGCTAATGCCATGTGGAGCAGAAGCTGTCTTAGCAACTTCTCTCCAGAGGGACAGAGCTCAGCATGATCCTGGAGGATAGAGATGGGAAAACCAAAGAGGGAAACACCCAGCAGGGAGAAGGGGGCAAGAGGGAGGAGGGTTGGATCCAACCCTATTCTGCTGTCTAAAACGCTGGCTGCTGACCTCTGAAAGGAGCAAACCCCAGCAGCCTCAGCTGTGTTCCCAGAGGAGAAAGTTCCCTCTCCTGCCCCTGACACCTGAGAGCCTGCTCCATGTGCAGCCAAGCATTCTCCCCACACTGGCCCGACAAAGGAGAGGAACTTGTCATCCTGCACAAGGAGGACTCACAATCCTTGTAGATAAGGGCTGGTAATTTTTTATTCTTATTATTAATTGTGTCTCTGGCCTGAACAAGCCTGTACAACTCCTAAGTTAATAATTACTGAAAAATGCAATGCCTTCTCCAACTTTATGAGTAGCTCATGGCTCTGCTGATAAGAAACATTATAGGTTTAAAAAATTTAAAAATACTGCTTACCTTAACGACTTAAGAGAGCTTAGTGGTTATGAACACTGCCCCTGCAGGAAAATGATTAGGCTCTAAGTTCCCATTTAGCTACGCACATGCCAGGTAATCCTAGGAAAATAGCTGCCTTTGTGAGCTCAAGTTCTCTGTAAAGCCAGGAAATAATATCTATATCACAGACCTGTGCCGGAGAGTAAAATATATGATAAGATACATAGGCAAAGTACTTAGCATGGTGTTGGCCATATTAAGCTTTGAGTAAATGATAAGGGGTCTTCATATCATAAGACGAGCTTTGAAAATATCATTAAAGGCATTTTGTTGTCACTATTGTTGTTGATGCTGATGCTTGGCTTTTTATTCCGTTACTGGAATAAAACCATATCCCAGGGCAGGAAAAAAAAAAGAAAAATGATGACAGGATCATACACAGTTCTTACTGGGTCAGAGAGGGCCCACGGTGATGTCACAGCCCAAAGACCCAAAACCACAAACAAACAAACAAACAAAGACATCAGCATCTTCCTCAAAAGTTGGAAGTCATTTAAATAAGATCATTCCTGAAGATGAATATTTGTCTCTTGAAGCTATAGAAGGCTCATTTACGTATTATTCTATACAAAGCATGATGTTTCAAAAAATGAATACAATGTTAAGTATTTTTGTTGTCGCCTCTCATTTTTAAATGTGTCCAATTTGCACAACAATTATATGTTCACACATGTTATGGCCTCTTTTTACAAAAGAGGTAAGTGAGTTTGGAATATGTTGTGAAAGCTAAATGAAGTTAACCTTCAGCATCGAGGGCAAGCCTTTAATTCTGCCACAGTGATCTGGCAACAAATTTGGTTCTGAGCTTCCTGGTGGCCTGGGCAAAAACATTACATGATCAGTTTTGTGATTCTTTTTTCTAAAAAAGGAAAGAGATAGTGGATAGTGAGTCCTTTATAAAAGCCGTTCTGTACACCGGAGTTCCTATAGGGGACAGAGAATAATTAAATGGATTGTGAAGAGGGTGGCAATTCTGAAGCATTATTAGTGAATTTGAGTATTCTGCTCCCCTCTGCTGCTCATTTTTGGCATGTATGAGAATGTTTTGTATATAGAAGGGACAAATCATGGAAATCTCCCTCGGATTCAGATGTACATGGAAATATCAAGAGAGTTGTTCCTTGGCCTTATAAAAGTCATTATATAACACTATATGTAAAATGAAGATGCATAAAATGAGAAAAATGTGTGCAGCATGATAAGTTTGACTTGACTCAAAAGTGGGAAAGAAAAGCCCAAAAAAAAAAACCAAAACAACAAAACCTAGGCTTCATCCTGAGAGAACTGTGGATGTGTCAGCAGGACACACTGGCTATCTAGCCTTTAATCTGAATCTACACAGGTCTCTGTCCAGTACATGATATCTGGATCCTTGGAAGACAGATATTATTAGGGGTAAAATCTAACATAACTTTAACATCCATCAGTGGAATACAATGCAGAAATTAAGACAAATGAACTAGATTTATATGCACCAACACCGACTTTCAAATAACATCATGTTGAAAAAAAATATATAAGCTCATTACAGAAAGGTAAACATTGTATGATAATATTTGTAAAAACGTGTAAAACTTCAGTGTGTGGCTTATGGATTCAAAGTATAAATATTTGACTGGTAAATTATGTTGCAAATTCATCCAAATAGTTGTCTCTTGGGAAGGAGGGGCTGATATGGAATGGGAATGAGCAGTTAACTTCGACTTCATGGTAATGTTATTTTATTAACAACAATGTGTGAAGCCAATATTATAAAATGTTAATACCTGTTAATTACGAATGACAGGTGCACAGATGGTTATTAAATTATTCTCTTTTTGCTTTTGTATCTTTCAATTTTTGGTTTTTTTTTTTTTTTTTTCCAAAGAATAGAAGCATAACTGTTTGATAAGTTCACATGGAGAACCAAGCACAACTGCTCTGGGACGCGTGTGACCCCACACACCCCAGCTCAGTTCCTCCACCTGCCACAGAATACACACTTCTGACCACCCTCAGGTTTGGAGTGGTCCCAGAGGGGGAGCCTCACTGCCTGGAGGAGTTTGAGGAACACTGGGGAAGTGGGAGTCTTCTGAACCTTCGTCTGACTTGCCATTGAGAACCCCAGAAATATTTCAGGGCAATTTTGAAGAGGCCTGGATTCCTGTTGTGACTGCATCATGGATCAAGAATTTTTCTGGAAGCTTCCTTTTGCAGAATAATGGTTAAGTATTGGTCCAACCCCTGGGTTGGACCTTTGGCAAGTACTCAGTAAATTCTCCAAAGTCATAATTGTTAGCAATATCTAGATTTCTCTGATGCTGATCTCAAACTACCTTGTGAAAGGAAATACACATGTTGACAAACTCAAATCATTAGGTTGTCATTCACTTTTTTGAGGAAAACTGGGGTTTGTGGTGGGGATTCCCGTTTTTAACAGGTAGCTGTGTATCTACCAAACTAAAGGCACATCAACACATGCCATCTCCACCCTGGAAAGTGCCACTGTTCCCATCATCAAATTTGTTAACCTGGCTAACTTTTCCTCACTCTTCAAAGCTTATGTGGTCACCTCTAGGGAGCTCCACCCTCTTCTATCCAGTCCCCAGGTTTGGTCAGATGACCCCCAACACCCAGTGAATATCTCCTTCCTAGTACTTCTCAGATGGCCCTTTTGTTCTCTTGGCAGTAAGTGTGTGAGAGGAAAGAATATTTTTAGATTTTTTTTAATATTAATACATTTTTCCAAAATTATTTGACAGTCATATATACATATATTGACTTTATCATGTGATCTTTCAATTTCACACAGAGTTAAAAGGAAACACAGCCCCCAATCTCTTGAGTGGATGTAGCTATAGAAAGCCTGGCCTGCTGACTCTTTTGTCTAAGGGAACAACCCATGACCTCTGTTGTCCAGTGGCCATGACTGACGGACCAAGTGTGGGCTCGTGACAAAAAGGCAACCCATTCTTAGGTTGACCTCTGGTCTATGGCCAGATCTGACACCAATAGAAGTTGTCATTTTTTTAATGTCTCAATATGTACCAGGCACTAAACAAAGCACTTGCCGTACATTACCTGACATAGTCCTCACAACAACGCAAAGGGGGCAAGAACCACAATTATCTCTATGTGACTATGAGAAAACAGATTTTCAGAGTTTGGCAACTTGCTTAAGGTCACAGGGTTAATAAATGTTGGAGCTAGATATTTATCTGAGGTCTGAGCAGTTCCAAAGCTGAATTTTTAGGGCCTGGTATGAAAAAGATTAATCTTAACATGAAATTCTTCTCTCACCAGTGTGGACTTTGGCAACATGGAGAGACCAGAGCCATTATAATGGAGTCAGAAGCTGATTGGATGCCTTGGTAAAGCCATGTCTGGTGAGGCCACAGAAAATAAGGACAGAGTAGTAAATATGAAAAAGCAAAGCAAGTTCAATGCTAAAGAGATGAGAACTGAGAACGTGCAGGGAAATGAATCAAGTTGGCAACAGATGAGCAGGAAGAAGATCCATGGGTTTCTCCAGCTGGAGGATCCTGGCACCATTTTGGATGAGGTCTCTGCCTGCACTGGTCTTCATGAGGATCTACCTCTGACTTTATCTGAGATTTCTGTCTCTCTTACTATCCCTATATATGCACCATTCCAAAACAAACAAACAAACAAACAAAAAACACCTTCAAATAGAACCAAAAGGGCATAGAGGAAGTTCATACATCATTGCATCTAATGCTTTCATGCCCATGGGGAGTCCTCACTATCCCCCTTTTACAATCAAGGAAACTGAGGCTCAGAAAGAACAAGTCACTTGCCCAAAGTCATAATTCAAATCTAATTACAACTGGATTTGTAACCTGTTTTTGCCGCTCTTAAAATGCCTTTTAAGGATGATGTAAAGAATCAGTTGTTGGGGCATCCCTGGCTGAGATAAATGTTGTGAGATGGGGATATCAGAACAGTTTTGCCCCTTACTCGTAAAGCAGGCTGGAAACCAAGCCGGGAGAGACCCAAGGTCACTATGGCCGACAGGAATCAGGTCTATCAAGAGTGAGCAGGGCATGTGTGCGCGGGCGGCTGGTGCACAAATAAACACATGAGTGTGTGTGTCCTGTGGAAATGTGAACACGTGGATGGGCCCCGGTATTTCTGTGGCTGAATGTGTATGTGAAACAGGTATGCACGGATGTGAGGAGTGTGAGGTTTTTAAATATATAAAAGAAATTTGTGATTCACAAAAAGAAAATCTATTTTAAAAAATCAAAATTCCCCGTCAGTTAGAGATCTGGGCTAAACCCATCTCCCTAAGGTTTTGTTTTTATGGAATACATCAACTCTGCATTTGCCAAGATTTCAGCCTAGATTAGAGGCAAGAATTGCTTATTTCACTGACCTTGGGCTCTTCTTGCTGAGATGTTCAATTGTAAAAAAACTAGAAAAATTTCCAGGGACCCTTTACGAACGTCTCACAAAATGAAATACATCGGCGTCACTCACACACACTGGGCTTCGTGGCTCCCAGAGTCCTTTCCTTTGTGTTATCTCACTTGACCCACATAACAAATCTGTGAAGGAGGCAAGATAAAGTTAAGAAACGGAGGCTTAGGGACAGGCATTATGCAATATAGCCAGGGGGACATATTGAAAGATACGGGGTAGAAACAGAATATCTTTACTGACCCCAAGAGCACAGTGCAGAGTGAATAAGAGTGCCAGAAGTCGGGTGCAGCTGTCTATATGGTGTGGGAATAGGCAAAGAAGGGCTTCCCGGGAACTCTTAGACCTCAAGTAAGGCCAGAAACCAGACATTTGTAAGGGTTTTTTCAAAAAGAGCTAATGCACCTGCCCTCCCATGGTTCCATGATCCTCAAGAGGCCAGTGAGACCCAGGCCTGCCTGGCCAGGGAAGGGGCTTCACAGTGTGCAGCTAAGCCGCCTGTGTCCTAGTCTTAGGGGAAGGAAGCGACATTAAACCAGGAAGATCCAGAGGAATAAATATGACCTGCGTGGGGCTTCTGGACACAAGGGCTGGGACACGAGATACTCAGATCTGCCCTGAGGAAAATACAAGCTGGAAGGGGCACGACCTGAGTCCCATCCTTGATGGACCCAGCTCTCCAGAGGAAAAACCCACAAAGACAAGGGCCCCACTTCCAGAAAGATAGGGGTGGGGCCTCTGAAAATCCACTCCTCTAAAAAGCAGTGAGAATGCTGGCAAAAATTGCCGAAAGCTAACTTTACAGGTAGCTTTTTAACAATCAAAGGAGTGTTTATTCAGGAAAAATGGCTGAACCTAGTAACAGAGAGCCTGGAATATGTTAAATTGTCCTCATACCATCACCCTCTCCCAGGCTCTTGAAAGTCAGCAGCCTTGCAATGACAGGAGCTGTGAAAACCTGCCCCCTGGGGTGCCTGGGTGGCTCAGTTGGTTAAGCGACTGCCTTCGGCTCAGGTCATGATCCTGGAGTCCCGGGATCGAGTCCCGCATCGGGCTCCCTGCTCGGCAGGGAGTCTGCTTCTCCCTCTGACCCTCACCCCTCTCATGCTCTCTCTCTCATTCTTTCTCTCAAATAAATAAATAAATAAATCTTTAAAAAAAAAAAAAACCTGCCCCCTACAAGCCACCAGAGGGGAGAAGAGCAGGTTTGGACCTCCCCGAAAGCTCTTCCCTGGAGAATGACCACTATTCAATGTGTCTGGAAGCTCGCTGAAAAGCACCATTCTCAGAGCTCTTCTTATTGGACCTGACTCAAAGCTTGCTCTGTGCTAGCAGCCCCACCCACAGCGAATTTGGCAAAAACAATCAGCCACAATCATCAGACGTCACAGCTGCCCCAGTGGCATTATCAGTTGGTGCTAAGAAGAAGCTGGTCCAAGTAGTTAAAATCTAGCATCTTAAAGCAACACACATTTATTATCTCACTGTTCTGGAGGTTAAAAGTCTGACCCCAGTCTCCTGGGCTAAAATCAAGGCATGGGTAGGGCTACATTCCTTCTGGAGGCTTTAAAGGAAAATCTTCTTCCTGCCTTTTCCTGTTTCCCAAGGCTGCCTACCCTGCTTGGCTTGTGGCTCCTTCCCTACCTCTTCACATGCAGCATCCATTCCTGCGTCTCTTTGACCGTTCTCCCATAGACACATCCCCCTCAGACACTCCCATCTCTTTCTTCCATATACGAGGACCCTCACAATTATGTTGGTCCCTCCTCAATAATTCAGAATAACCTTCCTATCTTAAACTCAGCTAATAAGCAAACTTAATTTCCCTTTACCATACAGCATAATTTATTCATGGGTTCTAAGAATTAGGATGTGGACATCTTTGTGGGGGTGTATTATTCTTACTATCACGCCATATGATGCAACAATTCCACTCCTAGCTCTATCCAAGATCGTTGAAAACATATGTCTGTAAAAAGTGTGTGTATGGGAATGCTCATAGCAGTCTTACTCATAGCTAAACAATAGATATCACTAAAATGTCCACCAACTAATGAATGCATAAATTAAAGCAGTATATCCATACCTTAGAATATTATTGAGCCAAAAAAAAAAAAAAGGCAAAAAGTTTTTTTTTTAATTGAAGTATAAATAACCTATGGTGTTATATTCATTATATTTGTTATGTTACATGTGCAATGTAATGATTCAAAAATTCTATACGTTACTCAGGGTTCACCACGATAGGTGTGCTTACAAAACAACGTTATTATAATAATATTGACTATATTCCCTATGCTGTACTTTTCATCCCTATGACTTGTTTATTTTATAACTGGAAGTTTTAACCTCTTAATCACCTTCACCTATTCACCCATCCCACCACCACCCTCCCCTCTGGCACCTACTAGTTTTTTGCTGTATTTAAGAGTCTGTTCTTGTTTCTTTGTTCATTTGTTTTGTTGTTTAGATTCCACATGAAGAAAAAAGAAAAGGAATGAAGTTTTAACACATGGTATAAACTGGATGAACCTTGAAAACATTATGCTAATAAAAGAAGCCATATGGGGCACCTGGGTGAATCAATCAGTTGAGTGTCCAGCTCTTGGTTTTGGCTCAGGTCATGATCTCAGAGTCCTGGGATGGAGCCTTGCATCAGGCTCTATGCTCAGCGGAGAGTCTGCTTGAGGATTTTCTCTCTCCTTCTCCCTCTGACCTTCCCTTACCCCCTCTCAAAAAAATAAATAAATCTTTAAAAAACAAACAAACAAAAAAAGAAGCCATACACAAAAGGCCACTTAACACCATTTACGTGAAGTATCAGAATATGCAAATCCATAGAGACAGAAAGTAGATTAGGGGTTGCCAGGGAATGATGGAAGGGAAGAAATAGGGAGTGACTGCTCGGGGATATGGGTTTCTTTTAAAGGATGAGGAAGATATTATGGATCAATGCACAACTTTAAGAATATATCAAAAATCATTTAACCGTATATTATAAAAAGGTAAGCTTCATGGTATGTGATTTATATCTCAACAAAAATGTAAAAAAAAAATAGGATTAAAAAATCCAGATACAGATTTGGAGCCAAAGCCTAAATTGGTATTAAAGAGAGTGACTTTCTGTGTGGATTTGAGAATTAGGTTTTCTCAAAGCATTTCTCTCTCAAGAGCCTCTTATAGAAACTCAGTATGGGAAAGGTTGTCCTATGGACTCTCCCCCTGTCATCATCTCATCTGTCCACCAAACCTAGAATTGTTCCCCTAACTTGTAGGAAGAATGTCCAGGCTGTTTACCTATGGCCAAACAACTAACCAACAGTGTCTGGGATTTGAGTCCAGACGTTGGCTCCAAAGCCTGAGTAAGCAGCTTCTGAGCGTGTGAGAGCATCACCTCTTACCAGGAGCTCACACCAAGACAACAGCAACAACATAAGACAGTTTTGCCACTAAAAGACAACATCGCTTAGCCACATGTCACTCCTGATATGACCATAACACACATTAATGAAAATGAAAATTAATCATGAGCCACTCTACTCTGAGTTTAGCCTAAAGTCTTGTATTTGGTTCATGCTTCCATAATTATTATTCTAACTGAAGAGGGTTTCTGAGGGCTCTCAGAGGCCAAGTCAACATTGTACAATGCTCTTGATAACTTTTTCAACAGATCCCTTTATTATCAATTAATATTTATGAGTGTCTAGAAGTTCACATCCCAGTATTTGAGAAATGCTTTATGAAGTGACTTGTGTAAAAGGAACTGAATGTGTGTGCATGCATACAACTCTTACATCTGAGGTTAATTTCTGAATTTATTCGATTCACATTTCATTAACCCATTGGCAGAATGTTATATAGGTGTATGACCTGAGTCCTCAAACCCAAGTGTGGAGATATTAATATTCATTTATTATGTGGGTAGGTCACCTGGGTGAAATGATTCTGCGTCATTAGGCGTAGGAATGACAGGCAATAAATGAATAAAACAGTCTTTCAAGAAAATCAAAAAAAGGCTAAAGTCTTTCCTGCCAGCAGTAAAAGTAATTCACCCATCTGAAGCAAACACATGTTATCAATGCTTTCGGCATTCCCCTAAAGCTTTTGGGACACAGACATTCAATAATGATTCTACTTCAAAAGCTGACTCCCACAGTATGATAAATCATTAACAGTGTCCTGAATTGTGCACTCACCATTCTCAACAATATGGACAAAGTGAACCAGTCACCTTAATCCCATAGCCAGAGTCTAGGCCTCAAATGGACTCTTGAGATGATTTGTTCACAAGCATAACTATCATGAAAATCCAACATCTAAATTAAATAGCTGAGGACCAGAAAAGTTTGCATATATGTCTGAGGTCCCCTATCTGGTTAAGTATAGAGCCAGTTTAGAATCTGTCTCTAAATGTGTTTCCCAAGTATCACTGAGCATCCACTGTGTACTACAAGATGGGATGTTGACTGGCTTCTAGGACCCTTGCAGTAACCTGGGGAGGTGGCAGTTGAATCAATATCCACAGTGCAACACTACCCAAGCTCTATATCAGATTGCCTGGGTTCAAATCTCACCAAGTCCACTTATTAGATGGTACCTGAGTTCCATGATCTGAAAAATGGGGATGAACATTGCATCTACATCTTAAAATTGGTGAATTAACTGACATAATATCTGTGAATTCTTAAAGTAGTTCCCAGTATACTGTAAGCAACTGATATATCTCAACTATCATTAATATCAATAGGGTCATCATGTACCATGATAAAGTTAAGAAGAAGGTTTCAAATCAATATTCAGATAAGAGGTTCATAAAGCAGCCTGGGAAGCAGAGATAGAGTTATCTTCAGAACAAGGAAGATATAGCAGGCCAAATAATATCCACCCCTCCCGCCCGATATATCAGGTCCTCATTCCCGGATCCTGTAAATATTTCTTTATGTGGAAAATGGGACTTTGTAGATATTATTAAGTTAGGAACTCTAGATGGAGAAACTATTGTGTATTATCTAGGTATGCCCTAAATATTATCACAAGTATCCTTACAAGAAAAAAGTGGAGGGAGATTTGACATGGAGACACACAGAAGAGAAGGCAATGTGTAGGGGTGCAGAGAGATATTTGAAGATGCTGGCCTTCAAGATTGGGGTGATGAGGTGGAAAACCAAGGAATGATGACAGTCACTGAAGCTGGAGGAGACAAGGAACAGATTCCCCTCCAAAGCCTTGAGAGGAACTGTGGCCATGCTGACACCTTGAAAAGCTCAGTGACATTGATTTCAGACTTCTGGCCTCCAGAACTGTAAGAGAATAAAGGTCTTTTTTCAAGCCATCAAATTTGTGGTATTTGTTTCAGCAGTCCCAGGAAAGTAACACAGAAGACTTCCTGAACGAAGGGATTTTTGAGATGCCTACCACAGCAGGAGTCAAAATTAGCTGGGCAGATGGGAGAAGAGAGGTTTGGTACATAAAGGAAAATCTCTGAGGAGGCTCTGAGCTCATCATTTCTCAAGCCAGAGTGAAGATTATCTCTAGAAGAGTGGCTGAAGATGAAGCTAGACAGGAAGTAGAAAGATTATCAAAACCCTAGAAATATACCACGAATTTGAAGTTTGTTCTAAAGATACAGTGTTGGAGCATGCTCATCTAGCAAAAGAGGAGGGATTCCAAGCCCAGTCCTTCCTGGAGAAGTAAGAAGAGCCTAGTAGGGAGCACAGAACTCCTGGCCTCACCATGGAGCACGGCCAAGGATGGGCAGACCTACTTCCTGTAAGTGTGTGCGTCACCTAAATTGCTGTCACTGTGGTGCTTCTTAGGAAATGGAAGATGTTGGACACTCAACAGTAACAACAGGTACAGAAATGATAGGTATACTAGAACAAATACTATACAAATAACTCAGTATCCTAGAAAGAGGTTCTTTGGGAGTCAAGTCTGAGAACAACATCTATCTTGGTGATACTAAATTAATGAAACAGCTTTTGGTGCCCAGGTGAAAGAGGAGGAAGACCATCAGACAAGCATAACAAAACCTATGATTAATTAGGGGAAATGGATGGATTCTTTCCCCAGGGGTCTATTTTAAACTTAAAAAGAAATAATATATGTGCTTTTTCTGGGTTCATCTTATTATTTGTTTGTTTGTTTGTTTGTTATTTTTTTAAATTTCAATTTGATTAAATAGAATGAGACAGCATTAGAAAAAGTACATGGAATATTGTTGATCCTGCTTATAATTTTACTGTGCTAGGCAGCAATATTGAAAACCTCCGTGTAGGGGCGCCTGGGTGGCTCAGTTGGTTAAGCGACTGCCTTCGGCTCAGGTCGTGTTCCTGGAGTCCCAGGATCGAGTCCCACATCGGGGTCCCTGCTCGGCGGGAGTCTGCTTCTCCCTCTGACCCTCCCCCCTCTCGTGTGCTCTCTCTGTCTCTCATTCTCTCTCTCAAATAAATAAAATCTTTAAAAAAAAAAAAAGAAAACCTCCGTGTAGGGGCGCCTGGGTGGCTCAGTTGGTTAAGCGACTGCCTTCGGCTCAGGTCATGATCCTGGAGTCCCGGGATCGAGTCCCGCATCGGGCTCCCTGCTCAGCAGGGGGTCTGCTTCTCCCTCTGCCCTCTTCCCTCTCGTGCTCTCTGTCTCTCATTCTCTCTCTCTCAAATAAATAAATAAAATCTTAAAAAAAAAGAAAAGAAAACCTCCGTGTGTGTGTGTGTGTATGTGTGTATTTAAATCCATTCCAAAATCAACATCAAATTTCCAGAGGTTCTAATCCCATTTAACTTGGAACTAAGTTTGTTCCCCAAATGAACTTTACTGGACTTGAGGATGTGTTGTCAAAAGCAGGTATAGATACTTAAATTCCCGCTAACAATCATGTGATTAGAAAGAACTTCTCAAACTCAACACCTAAAAAATAAGTAATCCAGTCAAGAAATGGGCAGAAGACATGAATAGACACTTCTCCAAAGAAGACATTCAAATGGCTAACAGACACATGAAAAAATGTTCCACATCACTTGCCATCGGGAAATACAAATCAAAACCACAATGAAATACCATCTTACACCAGTTAGAATGGTAAAAATTAACAAGTCAGGAAACAACAAATGTTGGCAAGGATGTGGAGAAAGGGGAACCCTCCTATAGTGTTGGTGGGAATGCAAGCTGGTACAGCCACTCTGGAAAACAGTATGGAGGTTCTTCAAGACATTAAAAATAGAGCTACCCTACAACCCAGCAACTGCACTACTGGGTATTTACCCCAAAGATACAGATGTAGTGAAAATAAGAGACACATGCACCCCAATGTTCATAGCAGCAATGTCCACAATAGTCAAACTGGAAGGAACAGAGATGCCCTTCAACAGACGAATGGATAAAGAAGATGTGGTGCATATATACGATGGAATATTACTCAGCCATCAGAAAAGATGAATATATACCATTTACATGGACATGGATGGAACTGGAGGGTATTATGCTAAGTGAAATAAGTCAAATAGAGAAAGACAATTATCATATGGTTTCACTCAAATGTGGAACATAAGGAATGGTGCAGAGGACAAAGGGGAAGGGAGGGAAAAGTGAAGGGGAAGAAATAAGAGAGGGAGACAAACCATGAGAGACTCTGGACTCCAGGAAACAAACTGAGGGTTGCTGGAGGGGAGGGGGTTGGGGGGTGGGTGCTGGGCATTAAGGAGGCACCCAACTGGGTGATGCGCATTAAGGAGGACACATGATGTGATGAGTACTAGGTGTTATAAGCAACTAATGAATCATTGAACATTATATCAAAAACTAATGATGTACTACACATTGGCTAATTGAATTTAAATTAAAAAAAAAAAAAGAAAGAAATCAACAGGCAGCCACTTGTCCTGTGGTTGGTTGCTCTTGTCAATATCTAGTGTGACTCAGAAGAATCTAAGATTTGGTTCTGACTCTGCTGGAAGTGAAATAAGGAGAGACCACGTGACCTATGCCAGGCCCTACAGGAGTGTTTCATGCACATTACTTTTGGTTCTTTCCCAAAACCATACTACACTCATTTTATTGTTTCATATTGTAGGAATCCTAAGCTTAAGGAAACTTGCCAGTGTCCAGAGAGATGTTCATAGAGCTAGAATCCAAGTTCAGTTATTGTCTTTTTAGGCTTTTACTGGTTGGAAGGGAGTAATAGTCCTGAGTGTCTTGGGTTGGGATCTAATGAAAAGGATGCAGAGATCCAAAATGTGTCAGGATAATGTCCTTTCTAAGAGTGCAGTACTTTCCTGAGTTCATGGCAAAAAGTCCATCATCCCTTAGAACAGAGGAATAACACCAGAGATTTAACATTATCTATTATTTTAATATTATTAGGAAATATTTAAATGTATACAGAAGTAGAATAAATTGATAAATCTACATATCTAGTAGCCATATTCAACAATTTCCAGTTATCTTCTATAATTGATTACTCGGTCCTTTTTAAAAATGTATTAGTGTACTAAAGCAAATCCAAAACTCCATTTCACCCCCATATTCTTTAGCATGTATTTCCATTGAAAAGGGACATAATCCTACAAACTAGAATACCATTATGACACCTTAGAAAATTATCACTAATTCATTAGTATGGTCATATACCTAGAGCATAAGTGGATTCCCTGTTTGTTTTGATATGGTCTTTTTAGAGTTTGTTGTTGCTGTTGTTGTTGTAAAACAGACACACACACAATACATCTATAAAACCAGAAATCAATATCTATTCATCACATTTATCTGTTAAGTCCTTGTGTTTTTTCCCTAAACTATTAGTTTGTGAAAGATAGGTCTGTTGTCCTTTAGAGTATTCATATTCTAAGTAGTAAAACTTCTCATTTTCCATGTGACTATTCTGGTTTCTATCCACCTTCCCTCCCAGACAAGAGTTTAATAGCACCTTTTTTGACTCTCAAGAAAATCCTGGTTTGGGCAATATGATCATCAGATATTCTTTATTTGTCTCTTTGCTTATTGTGGTGATATTTAACTGGTTCCTTTGCCTTCTTTCTTTCCTACAAATGTAAGCTAGCTCTGGAGCTGTGATTAGATTAGAATTCAACACCTCTGCCCCCTTGGCAAGAGTACCCCATAGGTGGGGCTGTGCCCTTGGTATTGTTCACAATAATGAGATGAGCCAAGTTCAATATCACTAAACTTGACCAGTGAGTTCAGGTGGTAATCACTAATGCCTTCATTTTAAAGTTCACCACCAGCCTGTATGGGTTTGTATTTAAGTATAATCAAATAGCCATATATGGCAAATAAAAGTTCCTCAGAAAAGAATTCGAGCTCAAATGTGGATGAAATTGTAAAATTAGAGAGTAAGTATTTGCACACTATAATAAAATTATTGATTTAAGAGGAAACAATTGGATCAAAGGCTGATGGGGAATTTTATAATGAGGGAATCAGTGTTACCACTTGAACCCACTGGTCAAGAGTAGCAACACTGAACTTGGCTCACCTCATTATTGTGGTCAATAGAATGTGTACAGCACCACCTGTGAGTTATTCTTGCCAAGGGAAGTTGAATTCTGATCTATATTTTGAGAAGTTTTCCTATAAAGAGGAAGAGAGAACTATAATAACTGGGGAAAGAAGTGGAGTCAGGAGGGGCCCTTTTTTTTGTTGTTGTTGTTTTAAGATGGCAGAAACAATAATATTTTTTTTTATGTCAATAATGTTCCAGAATTAAAGGGGAAATGTTGTGGAGGAAGGGGAAAGCCATCAAGGAGTGACATCCTTGAACAGTCACAAAAGGATGGCATCTAGTACACAAAGGAGTTAGCCATAGAGAGGAACACGGACAATTTATCTCTAGAAATTAGCAGGAGTGAAAAAAGAATTTATGAGTACGCATGACAGTAGCTGGATATAAAAGTTGAGGCAGCTTGTTCAAAAGTTTGTTCAGATGATCTGAGAGCTTCTATTTTCTCAGTAAAGTTAGAAATGAGATCATCAGCTGAATGTAAGGAAAAGTATGGAAGTACTGGAGGTATGAGGAGAGAGGAATTGGTATGGATGAGTGTCAGTTGAATTGCTCACTGCCCTTCACAATGTTATGCTCCAATAAACAGTGTGTCAGTGAGTAAGTTTGTCCTCATCCAATATGAAATGTCTCCACTGGTGAGTCTGCTGCAAAGTGACATCATAAGTGATTTGTATTGACAATATCAAGCATATTCATGGTTACCCTAGGCCAGAAACTGCCCCACACCATCATCAGTTATGACCAGAGTCACAGGATCACATGGCACAGAGCTTGGGAATTGGGTAAAAAGTATGGTCTGCTTCCAAGTCCTTAGAAGATGTTGTGAACTGGACAAAAGCCATGGACTATCTACTTCTAACACAGAGCCTGCTCTCTTTCTCCTGGACCATCTTATCTCTCTCTTCAGTCTCCTTACACCTTCTGTTTTCAGCCCTTTCACTGTAATGAAGGTCAATTTGGGCTGTTCCAAATGCAGCATTCAGCTTCAATGACAAGTACTCACTGATTCATGGCATCTTATCTGTGGTGTCCATGAGACACATGCAGTGTCTGAGACATGGCTGAGTCCTGCTAGCCTCTGAGTTCATGTGGGCTGGCTAATTAGGAAAAATGTTTAATGTACTAAGAATCTCAGGTGGAGCCATGTCCAGTGCAAGCAGTTCTAATTGGGCCTGCAGGTTGGATGCTGGACTCCCACGGTTTAGAGTGTGAACTCTCATGGATCCCAGACTATCGACTTTCCTTTTATTCCATTTATTTTTGCAAAAGAGAAAAGCAGACTGTGCCCCTTCAATAATACATAGCACCAACCCATGACCTTGGTTATGAAAATTCCATCAATAATAATTTCAAGAGCCATGTATTCTGTCTGTTAATCTTCCAGTCAAAAAATAAAGAGCTTCCAAAGATGTTTTCAGAGATATGATAACATACTAGAAATTTCAGAAGGAAACTACATCATGGGTGGAATGGGGGCCAGGGAGATGTGGTGGCCTCATCAAAGGAGGTTGGGAGCTGGAAGATCTGGGGTGTGATTTCATGTAATGAGTAAATGGCCCCAGTCAGGCCATGGAGCTTTTGCAATGAAGGCGATAACATCTGCAGGTGAGGATAAGAGCACGAACACCCCCCACGGGAACTCATCAGAACCCTTCGAGATAGAGCCCACAGTGAACTCTTTGACACCATGCAGCTTCCCATAAAGAAATCTGCTCTATGGCCCCTATCTAAATTATAATACTTTCCCTGTGATATCTCTTAGGAAGAAAGAATGGCAGGGAGGAAGGGGTAGAGAGAGGGAGGGAGAGATAATAAATGTGTGTTGTTATGAACCACTAAATTTATGGTAATTTGTTACAGTAGTAATTAGGAAACTCATACTGCAATCAAAGATGTCAAGACCAGCGATCTACTCCCAGGATTTCTGTAATGCCACAGCTGGAGAAACAAAATGTGTCCCATGCTTAGACTGGCCATGAAACATGGCCAGGCATCCCTTTGAGTGAGTCCTTTCTTGTCAAGAAAAGCAAATTGTATGCAGGTAAACTGACTGAGTGAGGTGCTTGTCAGAACCACAAAGAACTCTGGGAAAGAGATGTCAAACCACAGCTGATTTGGGGGGCCCCGGAGAGACAAGGCAGACGGGGCTGCACACTGCCACCAAAAACTGCAAGAAAAGGGAGCTAACCCTATCTCAGCAGTCATCCAGAATAAGAGGGATAGAGAAACGATAAATTGTTTTCGTAATACCAAGGAGTTTGCATTGATAGAATTTGGGGGCGGATAACAGTAATAATAAAGGCTAATCACTACCCTTACATGTGCTTGGCTCTGCTTAAAATTTTTGAGGGTGTTCTAGACTTAAGTCTGCACCATCAAATCTTCAAACCAGCTGTACCATTAATTCCTCCCAATCACAGAGTGAGGTTAAGTGGAGGGCTGATGAGACCATCCAGTGAGCTAGAGACAAATATGTCTGAAGTGAAACGTGCCTTAAGAACACCAACACAGGGGCACCTGGGTGGCTCAGTTGGTTGAGCATCTGACTCTTGGTTTTGGCTCAGGTCATGATCTCAGGGTCCTGGGATGGAGCCCCATCTTGCTCAGCGGGGAATCTGCTTGAGAGTCTCTCTCCCTCTGCCACACCCCACCCCCCCCCAAATAAATAAATAAATCTTTAAAAAAAAGCACAAACAGAAAGAAACAAAAAAGTTAATCATTCAAACTTAATTGTTCAAATTGGTTTCCTTTATGGAGCCATAAAAAAGGAACCTCTGGTTTCCTGGTGTGGGCAGGAATGCCTTGTCTCAGGGGTCTGCTCACATCTTTGGTGCCACCCACATGTCACCTCGCTTTCACTCTTGCCACATCTACCAGCTCTGCCCTGAGTTCCACTTCAGGATTCTCCACTGACTGATACTGTGAATAACCTTCAGAAAGCTAATTAAACCCCATATCTCAATTTCCTTGATTGGCTTAAATAGCAGTTAATTGATCAGAGGTTTCTGGAGATTAAAGAAAACTACCCATTAGTCACAAGGAAAAGGCTCAGTGATTAGTTTGATGACAGGAAGCTTTCTAAATGGAAGGCACGACTGAAGTCCCTGACAATCTTTCTATCAGCCACCAACCAGCCTGTTGCCTTGGAAGGCCTTCCCAGTTCTGATCTGTGCTGAGGGTCCTATCAGGTGGAACAGGGAGGCGTCCCTTGTGTGTCATTTAAAATACAGGTCTCTTTTTATGACTCACTATTTCACCACTGAAATGTGGCCCAAAGGAAATCTATCCCTTCCATCCTGGCTGATTTCTTTCTTCCTCACTTTCTTTTCTTTTCCTTCCTTCCTTCCTTCCTTCCTTCCTTCCTTCCTTCCTTCCTTCCTTCCTTCCTTCCTTCCTTCTTTCTTTCTTCTTTCTTTCTTTCTTTCTTTCTTTCTTTCTTTCTTTCTTCTTTCTTTCTTTTTTCTCTTTCTTTCTTTCTTTCTTCCTTTCTTTCTTTCTTTCTTTCTTTTTTCTCTTTCTTTCTTTCTTTCTTTCTTTCTTTCTTTCTTTCTTTCTCTCTCTCTCTTTCTTTCTTTCAGAGTCCCTTGCTTATATCATTCCAGAACTTATCATATTTGTGGGGTGCTGTAGAACACACTGACTGTGTCACATCATGGGTTATTCTCCACTGAAAGTCTCCAGACCTCCTAATTCCAAAGGGTTATGACAGCAGTAAGGAGAGGTTCCAGGATGAGACCCGGAATTTCTCAAAAAACAAAACAAAACAAAACAAAAACCGAAACAAGAATGGGATTAGCAAGAATGTGTCCACCAGGCTTGGGTGGGTTAAGAACTCGGTATCGCAGAAAACCCGATCATTTTAAACTGAATAATCTGTCTCTGCTAATGTCTCCCTATTTATTCGATGCAGGAGAATAAACATCTGCCCCCATGCCAGGTCTTGGGCTAGAGATTTTATCGCTATATTTTATTTAAGTTTACTTAGTTTTCCCACTTAGCTCTCAGTGAGCTTCTCGGGGAGTCCATGATGTCAGTGTCATTATCTCTGCTTTGCATTTGTCAGACTGTGGTCGGGACAAGTTGTCACATTGCTGATGAAGAGGTTTTGACACCCTATCTATGTGTGCTAAAGTCTGGCCCTTTCCATAACATCAGATAGCCTCTAAGATATGGTGTAAGTCTGTTATCAGAATTTCCTGGGGCTTCAGAAAAGAGGGTACTTCCTTCCCCAGGGCAGGCACCAAGGGAGAAAAAGAAATCATTCTTATAAAGATCTCAAGTAATTCTCAGGACAAGCTTAAGATGATAAAGTTATCACTCCCTAATTTTAGACAGAAAGAAGCTGAGTCTCAGAGTAGTTCAGGTCATTGCAGATGCAGGTGGTAAGAGCTAATGCTGGGTGTTTGCCATACCCCTGGGTGTTTGCCATACCCCCAAACCTGGTTTTCCTACTTTTAGTTGTACATCACTCTTCATCCATTGAACAGCCACGACACCCACCTCCATATGGCCCCATTCCTTCATCCTTTAGGATTGAATAATCCAGCAACCATTCCTTGCTTTTGTCTGACCTTCCTTGTGTCCAGCTGCATCATTGCAACATTGCAAAAGAGTGAACCATGGTGTCCTGAGTCCTGTGACATGGCCACTGGGTCCAGGCAGCCCAACATCCAAACCTTATCCTAAATCAAGGCTCATGGGATTATCTTTTCCCCATACCACAGAGCATAAAATCTATCTGCCAGTCCTGGTCGCTTTACCTCCACAATGCATCTGACACCACCTCTTCCAACCATGCCCATCCATGGCCCACCCTCCAAGTCTCCAGGCTCTTCCTTCTTCAGAAATTTCCTGCCTAGTCTCCCTGTTTTTTTCTGGCATTTTCCCCTCTGGCACTCAATGCCTGTTACCCATCTAGTATCTACCTCTCCTCACTTCTTCCGTACTACCACAACAGTAATTTTGTTTGGAGCAGTAGTGTGTTTATAAGAAAAGAAAGCCCCAAAACACCAGCCCCAGCCTTCCTAGCTGCTAGAGTAGACATTTGCTCTGTTGTGATCGGTGAGACAAAAGCTGTGATCTCCTGCTGATTTCCAGGAAAACTGCCCCCCACCAATCAAAGAAACTCCCCTTTTCCTCACTAACTCCTTTCTTCTACCTGGTGGATGACATCAATGCCTGGGACAGAGCATCCATCTCAACACCCCAAAGATGAGAACTATGTGCCACATATGGTGGAATGGAAAGCTAGAAGAGCCTGGGTCCTTCACGACTTCACAGAGCAATTGCACAAGCTCTGGGCTGCTTAAGAAACAAGTTTGACTGACCTTAACAAGGGAGAATAAATACAAGACAAATCCCATGGCTTCGTGGCCCCCACATTCAAGTGCTTGAAACCTTCACACTTTAAGATTTCTGTCTTCCAATTCTAATTTGCTGCCACGATGATCACTTAAATTTTAGATGAGGAAGATTTTAAATTGGCTTCACATATTACTAAATTACCTAAAATTATTTGATCTGTCATTGCGATGACTTTGTCATCTGTCAACTCTGTTAGGCTGAAGCACATTTCCCAGGATTCCCTTTCCTATGTGTTTCCTAGGGTCAGCCACAAAAAAGATTCTTGGGATATTCTGGAGGGCAACAGAGAAGCAGCCTCCATTTTGTTGCTCATGTTCATTGTTACCGACCACCTGACTTCCTCACTGGCATGAAGCAGCAGCTGGGTCTGCAATTTCTCCACCTTCCCTTGGATTCCTCTTTCAGCTTCTCTGAGTGCTAGATCAGGTGTATGTTTTGTTCTGAAACAAATGGCCCTGGTTTCTGCAGAACACTCTTGTAACCCAGGTCAGAGGCAACAAGAACGGACAAGGTTTTCAGTCCATCTTTGTGGAGTTCCGTGTCATGCTTGTGGGTTCCTGTCTAGCCCGTTCATGATGTTCCCCTTGTGAGTGTGTTCCCTGTAAATGTCAAGTTCCCAATCAGATGCAGAGAAAACCTTACAGACACTAGCTACACAATTTCATACAAGCCTCTCTCTCTCTCCCTATATATATATATATATGTGTGTGTGTGTGTGTATGCATGTGTATATACATATATGTGTGTGCATATTTACATGTGTATATACATATATATGTACATATACCAGCAAGTGGCAAGGCTAGACTCAAGCCTGAGAAGATGGATTCTAGAGACTACACTTTACTACTTGAAATCAGTCTCATATGAGGTTAACTGATAGAGTTCATCATTCCACTGAGGGCCATGGCTTACAATCTTTTCTCAAAAGAACAGTAAGCTTCATAAGACAAGCATTATATATGAGATAGGTAATTCAGTATACATTAAGTGCTCTCTGTGTCCTAAGAACTTTGCTAATTTATGTGGCAGATACAAAATAATTATACCATATTCCCCTTTCTCAAGAGTTTGTAATCTAGTGAAAGAAAGTTGATCTGGTACCTGCTGAGATGCCGTGTTTTTAACCTGCCAGTCCCCAAATAATGGAGCTCTTAATCCTCTGGTGTTGTGCACACAAGGGCACAAATGCCTTTGCCTTGAATCCTCTTTCATTCATGTCTCTTGCTTTATTCCTGTGTTTACCTGGCTCCGGATATTCTGCGTCAGTTTTTATTTCTGGCTCCAGAAACCTGACAGTGGGTTTTTGGCAAATCTGCTATGACCCTTGACAGTCTCCCTTGGGACTAGTTTTGCTCCTAATCTCCAGACCCATTTGCCCCTGGCTGGCCTGTGTAACCAATTAGTGTGTTCATGCTCTCACTCTTGTGACCATGAAAGAGAGCTGGTCCCTCAATCTCCACCCTGACCAGAGAGCTTTGAATTTGTGAATAATGCCAGGGAACAAACCAAGGAAGCGGTGGGTAGAATAGGTAAAGTGCTACATTCAGACTGACTTCAATGAACCAAGCTCCAGGTTCCACATTTGAACATCCTGTCCCGAGCCAATTATGAAAGGAGATTGTGGGCCGAGAGCAAAACCAGGAGTAGACGCTCATGATGGTGGTAACTGGATAAAACTAAGATTCAGTTTCAATGGTTAGGATAGAGTCTAGACGAGACAAGTCAAATGACATGCCAGGTCCACAAGTATGTCATATAGTATAGATACATATATAAAATAAAAACACCAAATTAGATGAAAGAAGAAAAAGACATAACACAGACAAAGGGAGAAGTAAAAGAGAAGGACTCAACACAGAGCACAGCAAGGTCCAACTTCATTCTGACAGACTGTCTTATTGTCTCTGGACCATTTGTAAAGGATCAGACACACACCTCTGACTTAGGGGGATTGTCATCTTAAACAGTTCATCATGTGTCCAAAATTTTGTTTGTACAGCCTCTTTTAGACTCTGTGGCAGTGGTTGGTAGGATGGAGAACAGTAACTCCTATCCATGGGTCACTGGGCAGGTGGAAGCTGAAAGGTCACTTGGAAGTCCAGCCACAAGGACATGTTAGAGAATTCAAGGGGACGGTGTAGTCGAGTTTCGGTATAACCTGTCCTTCAGAAACCTTTCCTCCACTCCCAAGTTTTTAAGGTTGTTAATTCCGTCTCGTTGCTCAGCATTCTGTTTCCTTGAGAAAGAATGCATGTCACCAGAAAGAGAGGGAGGGAGCATGCAGACCAAGAGTCAGGAGCATGAAGTCTACCTTCTTCTTTCACCTTTCACTCCTGATTCCCAGTGTGACCTTGGGAAACCGCTTAAAATATCTGTGCTTCCTATTTTTCCCTTTGCAAAGCAGAGAAACCTTAGCCTCTGTTACGAGCAGCATGAAGGAAAGGGAGAAAAGGTTATAAGGACTTCAGGTGTAGTGGGGAGGAAAATACTGTGAGGGAAAAAATTGCCATGCACACACACAAAATGTAATTTATGGTTAAGCCTGAGAAAGCCAGGTGAAGTTCCCCTTGATCTTACACGCAACGGTACAGACTAGAATAATCCTGACCCAATTTGGGATCTCTTTCATTTCTAGTTTAAAGTTTTAGCCAAGATGTGATTGAAATGTGTTTCAACTCAGTCTTGTGTAAAACCTAATCACAGAAACAAGAGAACTGAAATCTCTCCTTCCTTACTTGGGAGTTAAGAAATGTTGAGGTCAGGTGGCCCCATTAATCTGAGTTTCCCTCAGCAGAAGGGAAGACTCTTATTGTCTCTTCTCCCCATGTTCATTCTGTCAAGAGGCATTTGCTGGACTCCCATAGTATGGCAAATGGGAGTAGGGTGTAGATGCTTTGAGTAAGGCAGCATGGTCCATGGACCAGCAGCACCAGCATCATCTGGGAGGTGGTAAAAATGCAGAGTCATGGGCCCTGCTTTAGACCTGCTGAACCAGAATGTGTACCTTTAACAAGATCCCCAGGTTGGTTTGATTCTAAGCCTATATTTAAAGCCAGTGCTTAAATCACAGTCAAACAAATCTCAATGTGCTATTTGGCATTGACTTGCTATATGATTTTGGGAATCTCTTCAACTTTATAAGCCTGTTTACTAATCTGAAAACTGGAGATCACAGTAACCCCTGCCTCTAAAGTTTGTTTTGAGGATTAAACAGAGCTTCTCATGATACCGTGTCTAGCACAGACATAACCTCTATTAATATCCGCTGTTTTATCTTCGCTACTGTTACTGTTATTATTATTAAAACATGGCTGCTACCCTATGCAGGACTAATCGTCTAGGAGAGAGGCGCATTTGGACAATTAAGTACACCAATCTATTACAGACACCATAAGACATTTTGGTCTAGATCTTTCTCCCAGAGACCCATGGCCTTTCACCTACAAAACATCACCTCTCCCCTCCAGGCATCGGAGTCAGAGAAGACCCCAAAATTACAATTATAGTCTGTACTTGTCCCCAAAGTACACACAGAAACTCTTGCTGGATGGAAACACGAGCGAACACAGCCACAGACATTTCCATATTTATAGTCAGTGCTTTGTTTTTGTTTCTTCCCATTCTGTGTTTGAGAGCCTGTGGTTATCGCCCTGATAATGTACCCACAAGTACTTGAAGCTCACGGATATCCACAGTGAGTGTCTGAGAAATAAATCCCAAAACAGGGCAGGGCCCAGAATCTGTAAGAAGAACATCAAGGTAGAAACAGGCCAGAACTAGAAAATCTGGACCTGCTGACTTGATGTAGTTGAAGGTGAAGCCAGGACCAGAAGGGATGCCGAGCAAGGTACCTCAGGGACAAAGGAGAACACAATGATTTCACAAGGATTAACTGGGAAAGACATTTAGGAATTAATATATTTCTTACATTGTTTTGCTCCTAAATCATCCTTCGTTTTGGCTTTTTAAGCTGTCTCCTTCCTCTCTACCAGATCCCTGAATTTTGGAGTGTCTAAGATTCCCTTCCCAAACCTCTTACCTTCTGTGGCTATGCTATTTTTTTAGGTGATTTTATGCCGCCTCCTGTCCTTAAATACCACAGATACAGAAAGACTTTCAAATATGCATTTCCAGCCTTGATGACTCCAAGTCCCAGGCTCTTGTGCATAACTGCCGACTCAGCATTTCTAGTGAGCTATCTGATGGGATCTAAAACTGTGCTTGGCCCAGAACAGAGCACATGTTTTCCCCACATCCCCTCTCCCCCAGCCTTCCTATCTCAGGAAATGGCACCAGCATTAACCCAGTTCCTAAAGCCCCAAACTAGCAGCAGTGCTTGAATTTTTCCCTTTTCTCTTACCCCAAACTGGTCTATCAGTAAGCTCTATGACTGCTTCCTCCAAACATCCTCCAACCCTGTCTTTTCCTATCACCTTTAACACTGAAACCTGAATCAAGGCCAGCACTATCCAGGGCCATCATGCTCCCTGGTGCCCCCTCCTCATGGGTGTGCCCTAAAGGCTGTTATCCACACAGAAGCAAGAGAGAGCTTTATAATCAGCCAGTGTGATCCTCCCTGCATAAAACCATTCCTCGAGCTCTTACCTGTGCCCTACAAGGCCTTCTGGGATGTCACCCCTGCCTGTGTCCTGAACTTCACCCCTGGCCACTCACTCCCTCACCTCTAAGCTTCAACTACATGTCCTTCTTGCTGTCCCTGGAACAGCAAAACATGTGCATTCATTTCAGGGCCTTTGTATGTGCTGTTCGTTCCATTGCCTCCCATCTCCATGTGACTCTCTTCTCAGTACTCAGGTCCCAACACAAGAACATCTCAGAGACTCCCACCTCCAGCTAAGGCAATACCCTCAGTCCCTCTTGAACACATAGGTCAATGTTCTCTTTTTCATAACACTTATCAGGACCTAACATTATCCTCATCAATTATGTTTGGTTACATGTTTATTTTCTGTTTCTTCCCTGGAATGTAAGCTCTTTAATGGCAAAGATGAAGTCTCTCTTGTGTACATCAATTTCTAGCATATTGTCTTGCATGTAGTAGGTACTTTCTGTACATCTGTTGACCAGTTGATTTCTTTTTTTCATGTGCAGCCTCAGCCTACTATATTTATGCTATCTTCTGTCTTAAAGCAGGTATCTTATGTGGTGAGCTTAAGAGATAATACTTGATGGTAATTAGGGAGCACTATGGCTTCTTTAACAAGAGCTAAATGTTTTTTATGAACCATTTGATATATGAAGAAAAAGCTTTTTGTTTATATGCCTTGGTTGTTTTTTCTTTAAAACATCATATATAAAATTTGTTTGTACAAAAAAACGTTGTCTCCAAAAATAGATTAAAAAAAACATTGTTATGTATTCATCAAAAGAAAGAAACCATGTGTTTCATCTTGCTGGGTGTTTAAGAATTATCTCTATTCAGTAACACTGGTAAGGCCAGAGAATTGGAGTGAAAATTGTTCTTGGAATAAAAGCAGTGAACTGAAAAATATTAAATCAAGCATTCTCATTTTCTATTTCCCAGAGTCAATGTAGAGAAAGTAGCATCTGCAACAATGTATATTGTACTGATGTGAGAATGGAATGGAAGCTTCCTGCAGGCAAGGACACCTGCTTATTGTCCCACCCCCCACCATTTCATCCCATGGCTACAGCTGAGGACTTGGGAAATAGAGTCCAGTAAAAATGTGTTCAATGACTGAATTAATGGGACCCAACTACAAAGGGCACAATTGGTGTTGTAAGCATACAGTCATTCATTTCCTAAGACCTACTAAATACCAGGTACTCTGTTAGTGGCTTGTGATAAAGAAAGAAAGAACAGAATAGTACTTCGTGATGGACAGAAAGCTTGAGGGACTCTGTAGACCTTGTGCCTTATGTAAGTTCTGCCTCTGTGTGACCTTGAGCCTCAGCACCTTCACACAAACAAGGAGAGTGCAGGACGAGGAAGCAGAAGTGGCTATAGTGTAGTTCGTATGAATGTGAGTCTAGCCTTTCATCTAGTTTTCTGCATTCCATCAATGGAATCCTATGTGGGTACAGAATATGTGCTATGTCCTCATTCATATAGCCTTGGAGAGTTTATGATATTTGATATTATGATATAGGATATTGATAACTTGATATTATGATATCAAGCTCAAGGAGTGATAATAATAATAATTAGTAATAAGAATAGCAACAACAATAAAAATAATAAACCCAACAATCAGAAGATTAAACATAGTTCCCAGGCCTGGGTTATGTAACAAATTGTTTCTTCATTAAAGAAGCCCTTACAGAGCATTTACTGTTAGAGAAATGGAGGCACTTTCATGCACCATCCTTTTATCTGAATAACTTAATCCCTGAGCCTCTTTTTTCTCTTTCTGCAAAATGGGAATAACACCCCCAACCTGATAGAGCAAAGCAATCATCATTCAAAGAGAAAATGCACTGAGGGGACAAGCCCCTCATTCATCTGCCTCTTCCCTTTATTCCAAGTCCCATGACATGGTTATTGATAAAGGTCAGTGTGTTTATGTATTCTTTCACTTAACAAATATTTATATCATATACACTGTGTGTCCGGCATTTTTCTAGGGCTGGGGATATAGGGCAAAGCAAAACAATGAAATTCCTTCCCATCATATTACTCATACTATAGTGGGACAAATCGGGCAAAAGGTATAGTTGATATATAATGCAATGATAAAGACTGGGAAGACAAATAGAACGGACTGAGAGGCTGGGAAGCAATGGTAGGGGGTACCACCTTAAACAGGGAGTTAGGGGAAGGTTTCTTTAAGGGCATGACATCTAAGCCAAGACATGAAGTTGGTGGAAGTACAAACCATAACTGGTAGGCACGGTTCTAGCAAGGAGAAGCAAATGAGCTGAGGTGGGAGCTAGCTTGGTGGGGTCCTGGAGCCACAGGAAGGCCTATTTCTAGAGGTGGATGGAAAAAGGGAAAGGAGATAGCAAGAGGAGTTGAAGGATGTTCTCAGCACTGTCATACATGGGGTCAGTGGGCCATGGCAAGGATCCTGGAGTTATTTGTATATTATTCCTAGTGTAATGGAAGCCAATGAAGTGTTGCACTTAAAGGCCAGTTCATACATGAGAGCATGAAGCCAGAGTAAGGGCTTGGGTAGATGTTGAATACCAGAGAGCATGAAAGCATGAACACAGTGTCAAAAGGTACTTCCTAAAAACAAAACAAAACAAAATGGATTAGGATGAACCAGAATGAGAAACCAGATTAATTAATTCATGGGGTACCTCTGAAGATATGTTTTCACGGGGCAGATATGAGGCTCAAGTCCGCAAACCCATCCAGCATAGAAGACTAGGGATGTGAGGTGTGTCATAATCAGTCCAGCTGAATGCTTCGGAGATTACTTTCAAGGCAGGTGTCAAGTGACCAGAAGTCAAAATCTGCCGAATACTATGGCCTAGGCACTGGGCTCGTGTTTCACAGACACGATTTCATTTGAACCTCACAACAGCCCTGTGGGGTCAAGGTTCCAGTTCACACATCACAAGTGAGGATCTAGAGGTTGAGGGAGGGCACAGAATTTGCCCAAGGTTAAAGGAAATCTTGGTTCCCAGAGTGGAAAGCCCAGCTTCTTCCTCCATCCTCCACATGTACTTAGGAACCTGTGTATACTTCCTCTTTGCCACTTCGATCATTCAGGGATGAAACATGCCGACGAAGGATTTAACGCCAATAATAACCACCCCCAACGACAGAGGCCTTGGCAGCTTAGCCAGCTTTCATTCATTACCCTGCGCTTCCCATGAACAAGTTTGCACCCTGCCTGCTTTCATTTCCACAGGCCTGGCAAGTACAGGATGTGATAAATACCCTGAACGAGGAAACATTTAGCCTAAGCTAACTATTATCGGCAACATCTATGATGAATGACTTAATATAACCCTGAAAAGCTCAATGTGATGACTAATTTGTGGTTAAAGGTAGTTGGGAATTTACTTTGTAAAAAATTACATAGAAGTAACCCGATTAACTTTGAAAGAGAGAGGGGGGGGAAAGCCAACAAAAATACACACATAATGATTTACTCCTCCTTGCAGGAGTAGCAATAACGATAAGAATTACAACCACAAGAGCAGTCAGAGCGAGAATGAACCTGTTTCACTTTGCATACTGGATGCAGGAAATGTACCAGCTCAGGTGGCATAAATGGAAAGCTGCGGGCTCTCTAAACCCGAGCAAAGCTTACCTTCAGCTGTCGTGTTCAGTCTTCTCGGTTAACAGATGAGGAAACGGAGGCATATGTAGACAGGTGTGATGTGGCATCTGCTGAGTCAGGATCTTTTTGGCAGGGGGGTGGAATTTTAGCTTGGCACCAGGAAGGTTACAAGCTCTGGGGTCCAGCTGGCCTGGACTTGTGGCTCCACTCTGGTTGACCCGGCACAAATCAACTAACCCCCTAGGACTCAGAGTCTTCATATGCAGACTCTTCATATGAATAATGCCAACTTTCTAGGGGGTAGAAAAGGTAAGTGACTTACCGTGTGCAGCAAACCCCACATAATGCCCGGCACACAGTAGGTTCATCAAAAATATTCATGGCTTTCTTCCTCTGAGTAGTTACTGTCATCCCCCAGGGAAAGCCCCATCAAGCCTTTCCTAATTCCCTCAGCAATTCTGTCCCCCACCAAAGAAAATCACGAGATTGACAGTGACCCCATGGGTTACACATGGAGCCATGTAATCACTGTACCTGTGATTATTGATATAGAAGCCCCAGGACTCTATTGTGAATGTCCTAAAATAAAAACATTCGGTCTTCAGCCCCTTGCTGTTCTCGTGCGGCCACATTGCTGAATTGGGCTCCACTTTCATAAAAGCAGTTGAGCAGTGGGCCCGGCACAAGGCATCCACGTGGCGTTGGAGGATCAGAAATGTCGGTTAGTGACGTCTCTTGCCAATGGAAATCTTACCCAGCCATAGGCACGACTGGGAAGAGCAAACTGCCCTTTCCCTGCAGTTCTCACTGGCTCTGCAAAGGCAGATTCTGCGTTGCAAGGACTTGCCCATACCTCACCCTGAGCCTTTCTGCTTTCTCCTCTCTTCCAGCACTAACCCCTGGACTCGGTTTTTTTTGTTTGTTGGTTGGTTTGTTTGTTTTTAAGTTGTTTTTTTTTTTTTTTTTTAATCTGAGAGAGAGAGAGAGAGAGCACAAGCAGGGGGAGAGGGAGCAGCCAATTCCCAGCTGAGCGGGGAGCCCAACGCCAGGCTCGATCCCAGGATGCTGGGATCATGACCTGAGCCAAAGGCAGATGCTTAACCGACTGAACCACCCAGGTGTCCCCAAGCTCTGGACTCTTAACAATAAAATGCCAACCTGTGCCATGGCCTGCAAGCGCTTGACAGCTGGTCGCAGCCACCTCGTGGGCTCTGGCCCCACTCTCCTCTCTCCCCCCTGAACACATCTGCCCTCTTCCACTCAGGGCATCTGTCCAAACTGTCACCTCCTCCTTAAGTGTCTCCCCAGAACCACTGCTTTCACCCTGCTCAAATGTCGCCTCCTTTGAGGGCCCTTCTCTGAATATCTCAGGCTATGTGTGCCTCCCTCCCACCTCTGCCTTGATCACAACTGTTGGGGGAGGTCATTAGGAAGACATGACCTCCGGTTGACCCGTGAGATGGCCCTTGTTCTCCCCTGTCCTTAGGATGTGTCTTTCACTTGCCTTTCCCGCTCCCAGAAGCTGCCCCAAGGACACAGCCTTGAGATAACAATGTGGTGTTAAGACTATCTGTACTGTGTACGTGACTGAACACCACTTAAGCTTCTATAGAAACTTTTAAGATTTGGTAGGTGGGTGTAGAAATCTACTCCTCTTGACTAGCCTCGTATGTAAGTTCCCTTGCTTGTTACACCTGCCGCCTACCAACCGGGAGTGGCCTGCCTCCCTCTTTGATGCTCCCTGCCCTCTGCACACAGGAGTCTGGTTTCAGATCACACCCAGGAGGGTCCGGAGGAGGTTGGGACTCAACCACATCCCCCAGATTAGCTCTTAGATACATTTATCAAAGATCTGGACATATGTTGCCGTATTTACTTGCTTATTTGTTGCATCCATTATTAAAATGTAAGTTTAGAGGTTATGTTAGTTTCCTAGGGCTGCTGTAACACGTACCACAAATGAGGTAGCTCAGAACAACAGAAATGGGTTGATTCACAGTCCTGGAGGCTGAAAGTCTGACATCAAGGTGTTGGTGGTGTTGGTTCGCTCTAGAAGCTCAGAGGGAGACTCTGTCCCATGCTGCTCTCGAGCTTCTAGCGGCTGGGGGAATCCTTGGTGTTCTTGGCTTGTAGGTACACCACTCCAATATCTGTCCCCATCCTCATGTGGCCTCCTCCTCTATGTCTGTGTGCCTTTGTCTCAAATACCCCTCTCCTCTCTCTTACAAGGACACCAGCCAATGGATGTAGAGCCCACCCTAAATTCAGGATGAGCTCATGCTGAGATTTTTAATTTAATTTACAAAGACTTTATTTCTAAATACCTTCACCTCCACAGTTCCAGGGGTAAGGACTTGGACATACTTTTTTGAGGGAGAGGCATAATGCAACCCAACTCTGGAGAGCAAACACTTTCACTCTACGGGGAACCCCCAGAGTCTCTCCAAACCCAGGATGGTGCTTATTCCCACCAGGCTTTCATCAAATGTGTGTTAGGTGGATGAGCACTGTCACTTTAAAACTTTCCCTCCCTGACCCCAGGTCCTTGCCAGGTGACCCCTCCACCCCTGAGAGCTGACTTCCTGAGTTCCTGAGCCTCCCATTGCCTCCCTATGCCATCATGAAAGCTCCACAGGAAGCCAGGGCCCTGGCAGGAGCAGCCTGGCAGGCCTCGGCAGCTGTCCCCAGACAAGCTACACGGCGCGGTGCTCTGCATGCTGTTCATAAAGGGAGAGCAGGCTCTCTTTCTCCTAGGCTCCAGAATGACAAACGTCAGGCTCTTTCTGCCTGCTCAGATGACCTTCCTTCTCCCAGGACCATCGGACTTGGTGGGCTCATGATTACAAATGCTCCCTCACCTCCACCCTGACTTCACCTATTGATTTTCTCTCTCCCACTATTGTTTCTCCCCCTCATGTCACACTTGTCCGCATCCTAAAGCCCCTCCCTTAGTAATAACCGCCCAAACTATAGGCCAATGAACTTCCTCACCTGCTTATATACTTTCATAAAGTTTATATTTCTCCTTCTAATGACTTAACACAACAAGAAATACTTCCTTGTAGAACATCTCACTCATCTAATCTGCAGGTCTAAGTTGTCCATTCTGTAAGGAAAAGGAAAAGGCAGCCCCAGTCCCTGCTGACTAGAAGGTACTGGGTCCAGGCAACTGACCACTCAAATGTGTTCACCACACTCTTCATCTTAACCTCCACTCCTTCCATTCCCCAGCTTTCCAACTTCCCACATCCTGGACTCAGACCAACACTCACTGTAAACTGTTGTCCTGATCCGTATCACCACATACAACAATCTTATTTCCCAATATCCAGTTCATCACCATCAAGTGCTATTCATATTACCTGTCAAATATCCCTTGACTTCATCCACATCTGTACATTTTCATCATTTCACTCTGGTGGGTGGTTTCCTGCTGTATCAGTCTGCTAGGACTGCCATAGGAAAGTAGCACAGATGGGCTGGCTTAAACAGAAGAAATGTATTTTCTCACAATTTTGGAGGCTAGAAGTCTAAGATCAAAGTGTTGGCAGGGTTAGTTTCTTCTGCAGCCTCTCTCCTTGCTTCATTCATGGCCGCCTTCTCTGTGTCTGTGTCCTAATCTCTTCTTATAAGCACACCAGTTGTATTGGATTAGGATCCACCCCAATGACCTCATTGTAACTTAATTATTTCTTTAAAGACACTGTCCCCAGTACAGTCACATTCCGAGGTACTGCGAGTTGGGACTTCAGCATAAGAATTTGGGGGGAAGGGATAATAAATTCAACCCAGAATATTACCCATCCTTCATATTTCAATTCAAATATCACTTCCTTGGAGAAGTTCTCATTGATATTCCAAACAAGGTCAGGCTTCCCCAATACAATCTATGCTAGCATTCTACACTATGTATAATTACTATGGCAGTAATTATATAGTTGTGTGTGTGTGTGTGTGTGTGTGCGTGCGTAATTTTCAGTTCATGTCCATCCCTCCATCAGACTGTAAACTCCATGAGGGCAATGGATGGGTCTAGCATTTGACACTCAACCATTTACTTTTTCTTATGTCCTTCCTTTTGATTTCTGGGATACTACTTGCCTTTCCATGTCTTCCTACACCTCAGGCCCCTTCAGAGTTCTTCTTTCTCCTCTTCCTTTTGACCCACCTCTTAAATATTGCCTCCTTGAGGTTCTATCTTAGTCACTTTCTCTTCATGGTCAATGAGCTATCCGGGAAATTGTTAACCCTCTTGAGACTTTAGTAAGTGCCTTATTCTGCCACTGACATTTGCGTTCCCATCACTACCGTGGTTCTGCCTCGTTTGTTCCATTTCTATACTTCCTACCAGTTATTTCTAGCTTTACCAACTCCTCCAAACCATGTTCAACACAGAAACTATCTTTACCTTTGAATCTACTTCACCTCTATTCTTAGCTGAATAGATGGCACCACTATACACTCAGTTGCTCAGACAGTAAAATATATCACAGGAGCCCAACATAAATATCAAATATAAAGATAATCCCCAAGTCCAGCTTCTCCCCCACATCTCAAACCCAACCTTGCTGAATTCTTCTAAGTATCCCTTGGTTCACTTTTTTCCTCCATTCCTTATGCCTTAAATCAGGTACCCACCCTATCTCCACTGCCACAAAAACATTTAACTCATAAAAATCCAAGTCACCCCTCTGCTTAAAACCCTCTAATGGTTTATGAAGGGACAAGAGAACACACATCTGTCTGTTTAGTCTGACATACAGGGCTCTCCATGAAGCTGATACACTCATTTCTCTAGAATGATTTCTTATGGGGGCGCCTGGGTGGCTCAGTTGGATAAGCGTCTGCTTCAGCTTGGGTCATGATCCTGGGATGGAGCCCTGCGTCATGCTCCTTGCTCAGTGGGGAGTCTGCTTCCCCCTTTCCTTCTGCACCATGCCCCGACCCTGCCGCCACACGTGTGCTCTAGATCTCTCTCTCTCTCTCTCAAAATAAATAACTCTTAAAAAAATAGAATGATTTCTTACTAGTCTTCTCTAAATTTCTGCATATCCTTACCTACACTAAATTTCTCACTGATCTTTGAATAGGCCAGACTCCTCCATGCCTCTGTGTGTATCTACCAGTCCCCACTTCAGAAATGTATATTGGCAGAAGCTCTTGGTTGTCCCCCTTCACTGGGAATAGGTCCCAAATACAGAAAACTGCCTTGCTCAAAGTCACGTCTTCTTCCACAGGACAGCCTGCATCCGTGACTGATCCACACAAGGGCATGAAGTCCTGGCTTCCCTGCCTCAACTCAGGACATCCCCAGTGAGCCATCCCAGCTCCAGAGCTCTCCCTGGGGTTGGCTGAAGACTTTGTTGGGGCCGAATCACAACTCAAATTCTCTCTCTCCGAATACCTGCTTCCTCTATCTCCCTTCCACAGGTAGACATTCCAAGGGCACTCCTAGGAAAAAAACAAAAATGAAAAAACAACAACAACAACAAAACAAAGTCCTGCACAGGAATCCCCATCTCCAAGTCTGCCCCCAAAGGAACCAATCCGATAGTGGCTATTTGCAGATGCTGTGCTCTCTGCCTGCATAGCATTTCTGTTCTATCTTTGCCTGCCAAACCCCTATGCACTTTTCACATAGTGCACGTCTGAAGTCAAACATCGTCTAGATGCCCCAAAGTGAGCCCCACCATTCTCTGAACAGCTATAACACATTCTGGTTTTCCTCGATACCAATATATATCACATTGCCTTATAATTATTCTTCAGATATTTTCATTTCCTACTAAACTCTGTGCTCTGTAAGGATACTATAGTAGTTACCTACTGCTGTGCAACAAATTACCAAAAACATAGTGGCTTGAAATGGCACCTATTTATTATCTCACAGTTTCATAGGTCTGAAGTCCCCATGAGCTCAACTAGGTTCTCTGCTTAGGGTCTCCTAAGGCTGAAATCAAGATATCAGCCAGCCTAGCTCTTCACTGGGGGCTTTGGGGAGAATCTACTTCCAACTCATTCTAGTTGGCAGAATCTAGTTCCTTGTGGTGGTAGGACTGAGGTTCCTGTTTCCTTGATGGCTATCAGTTCAGTGCCACTTCCTGCTCTTAGAAGCTGCCCAGGTGCTTTCCACGGGGCTCACTCCATCCTCAAAGCCAACAATAGTACATCAAGTCTTATGTTTTGATTGAAACTCTCTGACTTTCATCTCTGTCTTCTGCCACCAGCCAGAGAAAGGTCTTTGTTTTAAGGGTTCATGTGATTAGATCAGGCATACCAAGATATTATCCCTTTTTAGGATCAACTTTGCCATATAACACAATCACAGCTTCCAAGGATTAAAGCGTGAACTCCTGGTGGCTATACCTAGAAATTCTGCCAACTGCAGGTAGAAGGTGAATCTTACTGAGTAGGCTTCTCAGTGCCTAGCAGAGCTTCTGACATAAAAGGCAACTGATGTGGGGCTCCTGGGTGGCTCAGCTGGTTAAGTGTCTGACTCTTGATTTTGGCTCAGGTCATGATCTCAGACAAGAGTCTCTCTCTCCCTCTTATCCCTCTGCCCCTCCCCTCAACACACACACTCTCTCTCTCTCTCAAAAAAAAAAAAAAAAAAAAAAGGCAATTTATGCTTGTATTCGTTGTTAAGTGGAACTGATTTCAGTTTCAATGATTTTGATGCTTTAAAATTATCTGTTTTAGTTGTATACCTGGCAAAAGAAATACCTCAGATAGCAAATTAAACAATAAAACAACAATAAGGAAATGAACTGCAGTCTTTTGGTAGACGTTGATCCATAGGAGGAGAGATTTAAAATGGAAGAGAAATATCACAAAATGGAAAGAAAGAAAAACCTCTTGGATAATGAAAGTGTAGTTTTGCAGATTTGCACATTTTACCGTTTGTTGGGGTTAATGTAGAGCATGAAATCATCTGTAATACCTGGCTTGCTAAAATGTAACATGGAGGTTGCTGGGGGTGAGGGAAGGTTTTGGAGAAGTCGTAGGCCTATGGGATGGTGATGCCTGCGTGACCACTCTGCCGTAGGAATACCGAGGGGAGTTGCCTTCCCCAAAGCTTTCTTAGCCCAAACAGCCGTCCTGTGATCTGAGAGATGTATGCATTGTCCCCTAGGCTATGTTTAGCAGAACTCGTAAAACACGCAGATTAGCATAGCATATCATATCTTTCCTGTAACCAGATCCTCCTAGTTCCAGTAAAGACCCCTTGTCACATATCACAAGCTTGAGAAACAGTGATAAAGATTTATGATTATCCTGAAGGACAAATAAAGGCAGGAGCAAAGAAGAGCAAAGGGTCTTCGTCTCTGAGCGTTGACCCCCTTGCTTTCTCCTGCCTTTTCATAGTAAAGTTTGGAGTAATCTTTCACCCATCAGTACAGGGGTTGCTGGCCATTCCCAGCAACAGTTGGGTTCATCAACTTTCAAAGTTAGTAATTCCATGAGAGTTATCAGTTACCAAAGTTGCTTCACTAGAGAAATACCTTGGTTAGATTAATGACAGCGGGTTTCCTACGCCTGAATCTGCTCAAACTTCAAATGGAAATCTGGTTGGCGCAGATGAAAGCCATGCCGCTAGCCCGCCCCTAGGGTGTGCTGGGATGAGTTCCGGCTTTGATTTGGAGATGAGGTGATTTTCACACATGCATTTGTGTGTGTGTTTATAGATGTCATCGCGGTGTTTCCAGGGTTGCTGTCTCCCCACACATAGGACGAGACCTGAACACTTTTTGCGATGATGGCCTCCTTCCCTTCTGCAGATGGCAGCCTTCGCTTCATTTTGTGCTTAGGCATACAAAGTGATGACAAAGGTGGACAATTGTTTCTGGCTGCAGCTCACCCGAATAAAACTGTTTCAATTAATTCAGAGCGCTGATGTCAGCCAAGACCCTATACTTCTTGACACTGCATTTTTCCCAGTGAATAATGAATCACCGTGTTTCCACCAACAGCCTCTCTCCCTCAGCCTTTCTCTTTTCTCCCACCATTAGTCATGCAGGTTTAGCTCACCACCTGTCACTTGGCATGCTTCTGCAAATACTTTTACCCACATAGAGGTGGATTTGATTTCATTGAAGTTGGGAACACACCTGCGCTTACCCGGTTCTGCAACTCACCAGCTGCAGTCCTTTTAAAAATATTCCTTGGCTGTTAGTATACATTACAAGTTGTTATTTCTTGGTGTGGATTTTTCAAACATTTCTATTATTAGAATTTTGAATTGCAGGTAATTTAAATATGCTTCAGAATATACATAAGGAGCTAAATACACAGTGGGTAATCTTGAGAAAAGGATTAATATTAACTAATTAACTTGTATATGATTCATATACCATCACTCCATTAATTCTTTCAACAAATCTAATGAGGGGAAATTTTGCATTAAATCACTAAATAGGTAAGAAAGTTAGACTCAGGAAAGGCAACTAGCCCAGATCATTCACCACCTAAGTGAAACATTCTGGACTCCAAATAAGGAGGGTCTAATTGCAAAGCCCTTGTAATTTTCCTTTAATGTGACACATTTCTTGCTTGATTATGCTGGCTTTTCACCTATTCATTCAATATTCAAGTAATCCCTGCTATGACCCAAACACTGCACTAGCAGCAAAGGATTTATGCAGGCAAACACACAGCCCTTCCCACATATGCTGGTGGACCAGCAGAATGAAAGCCAATGTCAGTGAATTATAATGAAGGGTTTTTTTGTTTAGTTTTGTTTTTTGGATTTTTGGGTTTTTGTTTTGTTTTGTTTTTAAAGTGCTGTAACAGAAGTAAGTCTCAGGGTAGTTTCACTTAGAGCAGCTTTTCCAGTGCAGTAGTCACTGCTCATGTTTGGCTATCTAAATCATTGGAATTGTTTTATAAATAAAATGAAGAATTCAGTTCCTCAGTTAAGAGTCATGTTTCAAGGACTTGACAGTCATATGTGGCCAATGTCTACTGAAGGAGACAGTGCATCTTGTAGAACTTTCCTGTCATTGTACACTGTTCTGTGGGACAGTGCCAGACCAGAGGATCAGACAGGCTTCCCTGAAAGTTGTTCTTGAGCTCAGACTTGAAGATTGAAATAGAAGTTTCCAGACAAACCAGCAGAGGCAGGAGATTCTAAGCAAAGGAATCAAATGTGCCAAGGCAGGGAGAAGACATGAGAAGACACAGGTTGTCCAGTGAGCTGCACATAAATTACAATAATTCTAAGTCTTTAAAGGGCATCCTGGAATGAGGAGCATAACATGAATTGCCTGAAGTCAGGCACCACTTCATGGATGACTTTCTCTGTTATTGAATAACACAGTATGGAATATGCATGTTGTAGGATAGAATGCAGATTCTCTCCTGTGCACCAGTAGTTTCTAAATTGTTTTTCAGTTACAGACCATTTTACTTTTCAAATGAAACATTATTCAGAATCCCTTTTAGATAAAGCAGATACAAATGGAAAAGCTCTGCTTAGAGGTGGGAGGAGAGCTTCCCTCTCAGGCACCTTTGGGCCCCAGAGCCACCCTCACTGAAACTTGGAGCTCTACACAGCTAGTGGGAATGCCAGAGAGCCACCAGAGAATTTTGAACATGAGCCGACTGATCTGAAACTATGTCTTGGGAAAGTCACTGAGGACTGACACATGGAGGTAACATGGCAACAGGAATGGATGACTACAAAGGCATGAAAACAGATGAAGAAAGAAGATGGTAAGCACCATTTTTAACTAGAAGAGAAGAAAGAAAAACAGATGATCTCATGATCTGAAGGAATCTGGTGTACAAGGAAGAGAAGAAAGAGACCCTCTTTCATTTTTGTTTTTACCTTTAATTTATTCCCCTCGGCTAATTGGGTGGCTGGTGGTATCATTTTTCACGATGTGGAATTCTAGAGCGACATTTTACTTATTTGATGATTGGTTTAAATTCTCTATTCTTCAAAAAATAGCAGGATGGGGAGAGTGGTGGTTTACATTTAGGCCTTGAGTTACTGCTCTGTCATTCTGTCAAAGCCAGAGGGAATATCACAAAATCCTTCTATTCACTTCAATGAATAATGTATGTCTTATTTCCTTATTCTTCCCCATAGCAAACACCAATCAGAAACATCTGAAACAAACAGACCACAGAAACTAGAGTCAAAACCAGCGTTTTGTCAACTGATTAGATAGCAGTTAGTTTAATGCTAACATTAATCAAGGTCTGATTGCTCCATTGTGAGGAACAAGAATTATATGCTGAGATTAATATGCAAGATCTGGTTCAGAATGTTTCTGCAGAAACCCCCACGCAGTAATTAAGAAGAACACCAATGAAGGTTATTGATCCGTTGTGTTATTGAGAAACAACATAATTGATATTTCGGATCTTAATTGTTGGTTCCAAAGTAAAAGAGGCAGTTTGTACAGATCATTAGTAACAGAGTTTTTTGTTCTTACTATTTAAACCAAAATATTGAGTTCAAATGTTACCCTGCTTCAAATCAACATTGATTTAATTGTCAAGAAATCTTTATTGGTGCTTAAAGTTATTATTTTTTGGACAAATTTGAGGCAATATACTACAAGCTTTGGAGTCAGTATCCATTCGTGAGCTATATGGAATAAGGTTTGTCATTCAACCTGTCTGGGCCTCAAAATTCCTTTTGAAATGTGGCATTGATAATGCCCACCTCACAGATTTCTTTGAAGGGTTCAGGGAGGAATCAATGTCAGAGAGTCTGTATAGCACACTGTTCAGGAGCAAAGACACTGGATCCAGACTGCTGTGTTTCAAACCCAGCTTTGCCACTCATTTGCTGTGCAAATTTAGATGCAGTGGTTAACCATCCTGTCCCTCAATTTTCTTATCTTTAAAGAACAATAATAGTAACAGACATCCCGGACAGGGCTGTTATGGAATTCAATGAATACATGAAAAGTTCTTAGAGGAGGGCCAGCCAGATGATGAGCACTATATAACTGTTCATTGTTTTTATTGCTATAATTTGAAAGTGTTTAAGTCCATAGTTAATTCTTAATAAATATTAACTGCTTCCTTTTCCCCTCTACAGGTTGACAGTAGAAAACCCAAACCAGTGAGGGCACTTGCCATTGCTCTGTATATAGTATTTGTACCCATTTGCACACAGAACTTCCAGAAAACATCCTTGTGCCTAATTTATAAATACACAGAAACACCTGAAATATGATGGAGAAAGTGTGATGGAAACTGTGATGGAGAAAGACTGAGATTAAATAATTGGGAAATAAAGACCCTAGGAGATACAGAGAGTTCTAACCAGAAAGCAGAATCTGATTAGTATCCTGATGGAAATCTAAGGACACATTGCTTCCAAAAAAACAAGAATCAGCTGACATGGAAAAGTCATTAGAGAACAAGAAAACATTCTTGTGGGTGCCTGGGTGGCTCAGTCAGTTAAATGTCTGCCTTTGGTTCATGTCATGATCCCAGGGTCCTGTGATTGGGCCCCACATTGGGCTCCCTGCTCAGCAGGGAGCCTGCTTCTCCCTCTCCCTCTGCCACTCCCCCTGCTTTTGCTCTCTCATACTCTCTCTTAGATAAGTAAATTAATTCTTAAGAAAGAAAAAGAAGTAAAGAAAGAAAGAAAGAAGAAAGAAAAAAGAAAGCATTCTTGGCAGTTTAAAAAAGGCAGATAAAATTTAAAAAATATATATATATATAATATATATATATAGCTTGAGGATAAAGTCAAAGAAATTACACAGAATCTAGAGCCAAAAAGATAGAAAAGAAGATGAGAGAAAAGATGAGAGACAATCTAGTGGGCCCAGCATCAGACAAAAAAGGAATTCTGAAAAGGAGTATCAGTGATAAGAGAGGGGAGGATGCCGCCAGAGAAATAATACAACAAAAGTTTCCTGAACTGAAGGAAATGTGAATCCTCGAAAAGAAAGAGTCCAAATCACAAGACGCTACTACACATACACTAGAATGGCTAAAATTAGAAAATAAATATATAAAAATGGAAAACACTAAGTGCTGGGGAGTATGCAAACCAGCTGGTACTCTCATATACTACTGGTGAGAGAACAAAAAAGGGCATCCACTTTGGAAAACAAGCTGGCAATATCATATAAAGTTGAATATGCAATTACCATATGACCCAAAAATATCACTCCTAGTTACCTATCCAAGGGAAGGGAAAACATGGCCACATAAAACCTGTAAATAAATGTTCATAGCAGCTGTATTTATTTGATATCCAAAAACAGCCCAAATGACTATCAGTTCATCAACTGGTGATTGGATAAATAAATTTGTGGTACATCCAAACAATAGAATATTACAGCAACCCAAAGGAACACATTCTGATATATTCAACGCCATGGATACCTCTGAAAAGCATTATACTAAGTTAAAGAAATGAGACATAAAAGCCTATATACTCTCAGATTCCATTTGTATGACATTCTGAAAAAGTCAAAACCATAGTAACAGAAATAAGATCAGTGTTTGCCACGGGCTAGAGAGGAGGAACTTGGGATTAAGAAAGGTATGAAGTGCTGAAAAGATCCCATATGCTGATACTGGTGGTGAATTTATAATGGTATATGCTTGTGAAAACATCAAAATATACTTCAAAAAAATGGGTAGGGCGCCTGGGTGGCTCAGTTGTTAAGCATCTGCCTTCGGCTCAGGTCATGATCTCAGGGTCCTGGGATCGAGTCCCACATTGGGCTCCCTGCTTGGCAAGAAGCCTGCTTCTCCCTCTCCCATTCCCCCTTCTTGTGTTCCTGCTCTCGTTATCTCTCTCTCTGTCAAATAAATAAATAAAATCTTAAAAAAAAAACAAAACAAAAAAAACGGGTAAGGGGTGCCTGGGTGGCTCAGTCAGTTAAGTGTCTGCCTTCAGCTCAGGTCATAATCCCAGGGTCCTGGGATGGAGCCCTGCATCACTGGGCTCCCTGCTCAGCAGGGAGTCTTCTTCTCCCTCTGCCCCTCTCTCTGCTCATGCTCTCTCTCTCTCACTCTCTCTCAAATAAATAAAATCTTTAAAAAAAAAAAAGAATGGATGAATTTGTGAATTCCTCTTCAATAAGCCTAAATTGATAAAAATAAAAAAGGCCTACTGAATGACAAGCAAGATAAATTCTTTAAGTGCCCACATTAGCTATAACTTTAAGAAATTTCAGAAGTGATGTTAATGAGATGCTAGTGTAGAAAGGCCTTGGCCCTCCTTCCTCTTACAAACACACTAATTCAACAACAATTCATGGACAAATCCCCCTTGTGAGAAATCAGAAACTGAAAGTCTCCTGCACCTTGGGAGAAGTGAAACTCTTCCAAGAAGTGGACTCACAGAAGCCGGCAAGGAGATTGAGGACACCCTCTCAACAGAAACCCTGCCCCTGGCACAGCACCATATGATGAGATCTTTCTCCGGGATAGATGGCATACTAAGTCACAGAACTAAGTCACAGAACAAATCTTAGCCAATGTAAGAAGACTGAAATCACATCAAGTATTTTTTTCTGACCACAATGGATTAAAAGTAGAAATTAATAGCAGAAGTAAAACTGAGAAATTCACAGATACTATGGAAATTAAACAGCACACCGTTGAACAAGCTTTGAATCAGAGAAGAAATAAAAAGGAAATAGAAAATACTTTGAGACCAAGGAAAATGAAAACACAAAATACCAAAGCTTATGGGATGCAGCAAAAACAGTATTTAGAGGGAAGTTCATAGCAATAAATGCCTACATTAAATAAGAAGAATGATCTCAGGGTGCCTCGGTGGTTCAGTTGGTTAAGCATCTGACTTCAGCTCAGGTCAGGATCTCTGAGTCCTGGGATTGAGCCCTGCATCAGGCTCCCTACTTCTCCTTCTCCCTCCCCCTTTGCCCTTCCCCCAACTCCTGCTCACTTTCTCTCTCAAAAAATAAATAAATTGTTTAAAATATAAAATTAAAAAAAGAAGAAAGATATCAAACCAAATTTACATCCAAACAAGTGAGAAAAAGAACAAATTAAACCCAAAGTTAGCAGAAGGAAAGAAATAACAAAGATTAGAGCAGGAATAAATGAAATAGCAAATTAAAAAAAAAGAACAAAAGAACAAAACAAAACTAAGTGTTGGTTCTCTGGAAAGATAGGCATCATTAACAAAGCCTTAGCTAGACTAAGAAAAAAAGGGAGAAGACTCAAATAAAATCAGAAACAAAAGAAGAGACTTTACCACTGGAAGCATGGAAATACAAAGGATTACAAGAGACTACTATGAGCAACTACTATATGCCAATGATCTGGAAAACCTAAAAGAAATGGATTTCCTAGAAACACACAATCTGCTACAACTAAATCATGAAGAAATAGAAAGTCTGAACAGACTTACCACTAGTGTGAAGATTGAATACATAATCAAAAACTCCCAGCAAAGAAAACCTCAGGATCCGATGGCTCCTCAGATGAATTCTGCCAAGCATTTGAAGAACCAATATGAATCCTTCTCAAACTCTCCCAAAAACCTGAAGTGGACGAATCACCTCTAAAATCATTTTATGGGGCCAGCAAAGACCCTGATACCAAAGCCAGATGAAGACACTACAAGAAAAGGAAACTACAGGCCAATAATCTCTGATGAACATAGATGCAAAAATCCTCAACAAAAACCTAGCAAACAGAATCCAACAGCACACTGAAAGAATCATACCCATGACCAAGTGAAATTTATCATGTGGGGTGCAAGGATGTTTCAACATACAAAAATTAATTAATGCAATACACCACAGTAAATGGAACAAAGAATAAAAATCACATTATTGTCCCAACAGATATGGAAAAAGCCATTTGACAAAAGTCAATGCCCTTTCATGATAAAAGCCCTCAACAACCTAGAAATAGAAGGGAATTACCTCAATGTAATAAAGGCCATATATAACAAGCCCACAGCTAATATCATACTTAACATCAATGAACTGAAAGCTTTTCTTCTAAGACCAGGAACAAGACCCCTACCACTTCTATTCAGTCAGTACTGTGCTGGAATTCTTAGCTAGAGCTATTAGACAAGAAAAGAAAATAAAGGCACAGAGATCAGAAAGGAAGCAAGTGAAATTGTCCCTGTTTGCAGATGACCTGATCTTATATATCAAAAAGCCAGACTCCATTAAAAACATACAGACAAACAAACAAAACAAAACAAAAACCATTGGAACTAATGAATTCAGTGAAGTTTCAGGATACAAAATCAATATAGCAAAAATCAATTTCACATCTATACACTAACAACAAGTTATCTGAAAAAAAAAAAGGAAAACAATTCAATTTACATTAGCATCAAAAAAGATAAAATATTTAGGAAAAACTTATTAAAGAGGTGAAAGACTTGCATACTGAAAACTAGAAAAGATTGATAAAAGAAATTATTTCATTTCTTTGTTTAAGACACCAACAAATGGAAAAATATCTGTGTCCACAAACTGGAAGACAAATTTTTCAAATGCCCATATGACCCAAAGTGATCTACAAATTTAGTGCAATCCCTATCAAAATCCCAATGGTATTTTTTTACAGAAAAAGAAAAAAAAATGATTCTAAAATTCCTAGGGAACCACAAAAGACCATGAATAAATAAACTGATTCTAAAAAAAAAGAACAAAGTTGGAGGCATCACAATTCCTAAATTCAAAAAGTATTACAAAGCTACAGCAACCAAAACATCCTGGAACTAGAATAAGAACAGACATATAGAACAGTGGAACAGAATAGAGAGGCCAAAATAGATCATGAGTCTATGGCCACCTGATCTTTCACAAAGGTGCCAAGAATACACAATGGGGAAAAGTTAGTCTCTCCAATAAATGATGCTAGAAAAACTGGATCTAAACATGACAAAGAATGCAGTTGGACCCTCATCTTTCACCATACAAAAAATCAACTAAAATAGATTTAAGAATTAAACATAAGACCTGAAATTGTAAAATTCCTAGGAGAAAACTTAGGTAGAAAGCTTCATGATATTGGTCTTTTTTTTTTTTTTTAAAGATTTTTATTTATTTTTTTGACAGAGACAGACAGCGAGAGCAGGAACACAAGCAGGGGGAGTGGGAGAGGGAGAAGCAGGCTTCCCGCAGAGCAGGGAGCCCGATGTGGGACTCGATCCCAGGACCCCGGGATCATGACCTGAGCCGAAGGCAGACGCTTAACGACTGAGCCACCCAGGCGCCCATGATATTGGTCTTAACAATGATTTCTTGATATGACACCAAAAGCATAGGAAACAAAAACAGAGGTAAGCAAGTGGGATTAAATCAAAGTAAAACCTGCCCAGCAAAGGAAACAAATATCAGAATAAAAAGGAAACCTATGGAAGGGAAAAAAAATATTTGTAAATCATTTTTCATCATCTCTTAAGGATGCTATAACAAAATATCACAGACTGAGTAGCTTTTACTTATTTTTTTTAAGATTTATTTATTTATTTGAGAGAGAGAGAGAGAGGAAGAGAGATTGTGAGCAAGGGGAGGGAAAGAAAGAGAGGAAGAAGGAGAGAAGCAGACTCCCTGCTGAGGGTGGAGCCCTACTCAGGGCTCGATCCCACCACCCTCACATCATAACCAGAGCTTAAATCAAGAATCTGATGCTTAACTGACTGAGACAACCACATGTCCCCAGAGTAGCTTTTAAACAACAGAAATTTATTTCTCATAGTTTTAGAGGCTGGAAATCTGGGATCAGATGAGGCCCCTTTGCTAGTTGCAGATTTCATTTTTTTGTTTGTTTGTTTTTAAGATTTTATTTGTTTGTCAGAGAGAGGAGAGAAAGCGAGAGCACAAGCAAGGGGAGCAGCAAACAGAGGGAGAAGCAGGGTCCCCGCTGAGCAAGGAGCCCAATGCTGGTCTCGATCCTAGGACCCTGGGATCATGACCTGAGCCAAAGGCAGACGCTTAACTGATTGAGCCACCCAGGTGTCCCTCGTTGCGGATTTCTTCTTGTATCTTCACTTGGTGGAAGAGCCAGGAAGCTCTGTGGAGTCTCTTTTTTTGACAGTATTAATCCCATTAATGAGGGGTCCACCTTCATATCCTAAGCATCTCCCAAAGTCCTCACTTCCTAATACTATTACATTGGACATTAGGATTTCAACATGTGAATTTAGGGGGAGGGACATCAACAGTTGACCATAACACAGATATCTGATGAGGAGTTAACATCCAAAATATATAAGGACTACTTACAACTCAATAGTAAAACAACAAACAAAAACAAACAAACAAAACCCTATAACCTGATCTTTAAAAAAGACTATTTAGGGACTCAAATAGACATTTTCCCAAAGAATACATAGAAATAGCCAACAGGTAAGTAAAAAAAGCTAACAAGCAAACAAACAAAAAACAATGTTCAGTGTCACTCCTCACCAGGGCAATGCAAATCAAAACTGCTATGAGATAATCATCTCACACCTGTTAGAGTGGCTAGTATTTAAAACAAAAAACAAAAGGAGAAGTGTTGGTGAAGATATGGTGAAATTGGGACCCTGCACATTGTTGATGGGAACGCAAATCCTGCTGTCTTTATGGAAAATAGTATGAAGAAGGTTCCTCAAAGAATTAAGAACAGAACTATTGGGGCACCTGGGTGGCTGTTGGTTAAGCACCTGTCTTGAGCTCGGGTCATGATCCGGGAGTCCTGGGATCGAGTCCCCCATCAGACTTCCTGCTCCACTGGGAGTCTGCTTCTCCCTCTCCCTCTGCCTGCTGCTCCCCCTGCTTGTGCTCTCTCTCTTTCTTTCTCTCTTTCTCTGTCAAATAAATAAATAAATCTTTAAAAAAAAAAGATCTAAAGCATTCACCAGATCATTGATCATAGGCCACCTTGTGCTAGAAATTCCACTGTGGTTTCCACTCGCTTTAAAAACAACAATAACAACAACAACAACAACAACAACAACAAAACTATCATATTGTCCAGCAATCACACATCGGGTGTTTATTCAAAAGTATGAAAATCGGGATCTTTTTTTTTTTTAAGATTTTATTTATTTGAGAGAGAGACAGACAAATAGTGACAGAGACAGCAAGAGAGGGCACAGGCAGGGAAGAGAGGGAGAAGCAGACTCCCGCCAAGCAGGGAGCCTGATGTGGGGCTCAATCCCAGGACCCTGGGATCATGACCTGAGCTGAAGGCAGATGCTTAACTGACTGAGCCACCCAGGCACCCAAAAATCAGGATCTTGTAGAGATATTAGCACTCCTATGTTCATCGCATCACTATTCACAATGGACAAGATCTAGAAACAACCTAAATGTGTGTTTATAGATAAATGGATTAAGAAATGTAGTATATACATCCAATGGAATACTACCCAGCCTTCATGGAAGGAAATTTTACAGTATGCAATAATGTAGATAACCATGAAGACATTAGTTCAGTGAATAAAACCAGTCACAGAAAGACAGATACTGCATGATTCCAGTTACAGGAGTAAAATTATATGTAAAATATACAAATTCATAGAATCTGAGAGTAAAATGGTGGTTGTCAGGGGCTGGAGAGAAGGAGAAATAGGGAGTCGCTAGTCAACAGACATAAAGTCTCAGATGAACAAGATGAACAAGCTCCAGAGATACACTGTACAGCACTGTAACTCTTGTCAACAGTAATGTATTCTACACTTAGAGCAATTTCAGGACACTATTAACTAAACAATGGGCCTAAAATCTTACAGAGAGAAAATTAGTTTCTCCACCCAGGAATAAAGACCAGAGCATCAGGAACACTGGAGGCCAAAAAAAAAAAAAAGAAAGAATTTCAAAGTTATGAAGGAAAAAATACTTTGCCAATCCAGAAGTTTATATGCAGCCAACTGTCTGGATAGATAATGAATAAAGTTTATAACCCTCACACCCACTTTTAGGAAGTTATTTGAGGATATACACCAGTGAAAATGAAAGTAGAAACCAACAGGAAGACCTGGCTTCCAGAAAGTAATGAATTTAACCCAATCCAGAGAATAGGTGTTAGGAAACCATTTTTAGGGAGCAAAGAGTCCAGATTAAATTAGGATATTGGAAAGAACGATCTCAGGGGGGAAGGATGAATTGGAGCATGAAGAATACTTAAAAACAGGTTGGGAGGAGCGGTATCACCAAGATGGTGACATATGTTGCTGCTAACTTCATTCCCCCTCACAAGAACACCTAACAACTGTTAATGGATAAAGTACCACTGAGAAGATTCTAGAACTTGGGGGTGATGCTGAAGAACCCCCCTGTGCCACGGGACCTGAGAAAGATTGGTCATAAGATGAAGGCATAATTTTCAAGAAAATTAAAAAAAAAAAAAAGCCATTGAAAACTTTCAGGGAAAAAAAAGAAAAGAAAAAAAAAAAAAAACCTGAGTCCTGTAATCATAATCCATTTTTGGAGCAACCCTGTAATATTGGACTAGAAACTCACTAGGCTTCAAGAAGAACATTTAAGTGGATCCCAAGCACAGCTCCCATGTATATCCATGCACAATATGGGGGAACAAGGCAAGACTGAAGATGTTTCAATTTAAAGATATTTCAATTTAAAGACGTAAATAAAGCATGATGCTGAAATCGCATAAAACAAATGCCCAAACTCCCTCAAAAACTCACTAACGAAATGAAACTTAACAGAATTACATGTCCGTAAAACAAAAGTCAAATTAGAGCAATTGCTGTAGGAAATTGATCCAGTGTGTAGGAGTGAATGATTTTCTTTTATTATCAAGATGTAAACAAGGCACATAAAATAAATTCAACAAGAAATGGCATAGAATTAAAACAAGGATTTGGTGGATATAACATAAACTTTGGAAAGCATAAACATTATGTTTCCCCACTTCCCTCATCATTCAATTTAAAATGTTGCATGGGCGGAAGTGCCAAGTTTCTCCCTGAGCCTAGCATGTCGTGTTCCCCAGCACACAGCCCTGTACATTTTAGTGTCACGGAGTTTGAGACACTCATCCTAACATGATCTTCACGCCCTGAGTTTACTCATTGCCAGGTATCATATTGGCCCACCAGAATGAAGATTATTTTAAGACTAGAGGAAGGTTCTTTTTCTTTATAAAAAATCTCTAAGAGAGATTTATTCTATAGGAAAATAAAATTTTTATCGAATTAAGTAGGCTTGCTGGTCTTTGGTACTTTGGACATGAATCTAGATCATATGTATTCGGTTCCTCAGTCCACATGAATAGTATATATATATATATATATATATCTCAATAGTCATCTCAGGTAAGGAAAATGAAGGTGAAATTTGCCTGAAATGCCATGGTTCTCTTTGTCAGCCACTCGTCAGCACGCCATGATTCATTATTGAGTATCTAGCAGGTGCCAGGCATGGTGCTGCATAATGGGGGTGCAATAGTGAGTAGATCACTATGTGGTAGTATTTCTGTGTGGAAAAACTCACAGTTGGCTGCAGAGTGGATAGAGGGTAGAACAGCACATAATAGAAGGTTATTGGATGCCTAATTGGCAGATAACGGAAATGTGTAAAACTCACAGGACTTGATGCTGGGTAGAGAAAGAAGGAGGTATCAAGGATATCTCCTAGACGTTAGGCTTCTTACCTGGATGATGGGCTAAAGAGAGCTTCTAACAACAACCATGTTGGGGTACTGACTGATGAGTATCCTTTTTCAGAAAATCCCTGAAAAGCCTCTCGTTAGGATGAGGTATTGCCACAGGCAGTTGGCTTATCTTAAGAGTTTTCATGCTTGTAAATTCATTCAACTTCAAGACTCACTAATTATACTCTTATATTTTAAGCCTATTATGGAAGAAATTCAACCCACATGGGTATTTATCTACAAGCCAAAATCTGCTCAAGATAAGCCAGTAGTAATAACTTCACTTCAGGTCTGGTGGTTCTTGAACATATTTAAGCCTTAGGAGGGAGAAGGGAGAAGGTGGCTAATAAACATCTCAGAATTCTTTCCAGATGGAAAACAAAGACTTTCTTTTTCTTATTTCCCCTTAAACTTGTCATTATTTGGCAGAAATAGTGAAAATAAATGCACTATGCTTCAAAGGAGCTAGCACATAAGAGACCAGACACCAGCAAGATGAATCCACTTGTCTCTGCAGACATATGCTCTGAACACAGATGTTCAGGAAATGAAGGGCAGGCACTTGCGATAATGTATTGCATCATTTCTTTGACCTCAAGATAAAAGCAAACACAAGAAGCAAAATGTGCCACTCACCAGGCTATAAAAATGAAACCTGCCACACAGTTCTGATCAATGGCATGAATTCTGTCTTTGCCAGAAAGATGGAGTATTTTCGTCAGAATACCAGCTATTCCTTGTCTTGTGTGTGATTCTTTGTGAGAGAGGGATGAAATCAGGGACTAGAAAAGAAGGTTTTAAAATCTAATTTAATTTAACTACTACATCAGGCCATGTTCACGGAACTATTCTGAAAGGATAAGAAAAAAGGAAAAAAGAAAAAAGAAAAAAAAAAAAAAGCAAGAACTTACCCAGCTTCCAGTGAGACAAACTTTGATGCATCTCTTTATGACTGCTCACAGCAACCTTACAAGGAGGCAATCACAGGCATACCTCATTTTATTATGCTTCACAGATACTGTGCTTTTTTTACAAATTGAAGGTTTGTGGCAACTTGGTTCTGAGCAAGCCTACTGGCACCATTTTCCCAACATCATTTCTTACTTCATGTCTCTGTGTCACATTTTGGTAATGCTTGCCATATTTTGAGCTCTTTCATTATTACTATATTTTTATGATGATCTATGATCAGCGATCTTTGATATTACTATTGTAATTCTATAAAGGTGCCACACATCACACCCATATAAGACAGGGAAATTAATTCATAAATGTGCATTCTGACTGCTATACTGACTAGCCTCTGTCTCTCCCCATCTCCTCGGGCATCCCTATTCTCTGAGAACACAACAATATTGAAATTAGGCTAATCAGTAGCCTTAAAGCGGGGCAGTAAGTCTTCGAGTGAAGGGAAGTCTCACCTCTCTCACTTTAAATCAAAAGCTAGAAATGATTAAGCCGAGGGAGAAAACATGTCCAAAGTCGAGAAAAGCTAAACACTAGGCTTCTTGCACCAAACAACAAGCAGAGTTGGGAATGCAAAGGAAAAGTTCTTGAAGGAAATTAAAAGTGCTACTCCAGTGAACATACAAATAAGAAAGCAAGACAGCCTTATTGCTGATTGGGAAAAAGCTTTAATGGTCTAGAGAGAAGATCAAACCAGCCACCACATTCTTTTAAGCCAAAGCCTACCCCAGAGCAACGGCCTAACTCTCTTCACTTCTGTGAAGGCTGTGGGAGGTGAGGAAGCTGCAGAAGGAAAGTCAGAAGTTAGTAGAGATTGGTTCATGAGGTTTAAGGAAAGAAGCCGTCTCCATAGCATCAAAGTACAAGGTGAAGTATCAGGTTGCTGATGTAGAGCTGCTGTAAATTATCCAGAAGATCTAGCTAAGATCAGTAGTGAAGGTGGCTACGCTAAACAGAAGATGTTCAACGTAGACAGAATGGCCTTCTATTAGAAGAAGATGCTACTTAAGACGTTCATAGCTAGAGAGAAGTCAATCCCTGGCTTCAAAGCGTCAAAAGAGAGGCTGGCTCTCTTGTTAGGGGCTAGCGCAGCTGATGACTTTAAGTTGAGCTAATGCTCATTTACCATTCCAGAAATCCCTAGGGTCCTGAAAAATTATGCTTAATCTGCTTTGCTTGAGCTCTAGTAATAGAACCACAAAGCCTGAGCAAAAGCTCATCTGTTTACAATGGTTTGATAAATATGTTAAGCCCATTGTTGAAACCTATAGCTCAGAAAAAAGATTCCTTTTAAATAGTATTGACAAACTGAGGGTTTTAGAGGGGGATGGGTTAACCCGGTGATGGGCATTGAGGAGGGCGCGTACTGCATGGAGCACGGGGTGTCATACGAAAACAATGAATCATGGATCACCATATCAAAAACTAATGATGTATTGTATGGTGACTAACATAACATAATAAAATTAAATTAAATTTAAAAAAATAAAAAATAAAATATTATTGCTCATCGACACTGTACCTGGTGAACAAAGAACTCATGCAGATGTACCATCAGATTAAGGTTGTTTTTATGCCTGCCGACAAAGAATCCATTCTGCAGCCCATGGATCAAGGAGTCATTTTGACTTTCAAGGGTTATTATTTAAGAAATACATTTTGTGAGGCTATACGTGCATGGACAGTGATTCCTCTGATGGATCTGTGCAAAGTGAGCTGCAAATCTTCAGGAAAGGATTCAGCATTCTACATGCCATTGAGAACGCTCATGATTCATGAGGAGAGGCCAAATTTTGACATGAACAGGAGTTTGGAAGAAGTTGATCCTAACCCTCAGCAATGACTTTGAGAGGTTTTGGACTTGAGTGGAGGAAGTAAATGCAGATGTGGTAGAAATAGCAAGAGAACTGGAATTAGAAATGGATCCTTAATTGCTGCAATCCCATGATAAAACTTAAATAGACCAGGAGTTGCTGCCTTTTTTTTTTTTTTCTTTTTGAGATTTGATTGATTGATTGATTGATTGATTGATTTGAGAGCAAGCACAGGGATGCAGGGGGAGGAGCAGAAGGAGAGGGCCAAGCAGACTCCACGCTGAGCACAGAACCTGACTCAGGGGCCAATCCCACGACCCCAAGATCATGACCTGAGCCAAACTCAAGAGCCAGACACTTAACCCACTGAGCCACCCAGGTGCCCTGATCAGGAGTTGTTTTGTATGGATGAGCAAAACAATGTGATTGGTTTCTTGAGATGGAATCTACTCCTCGTGAAGATGTTGTGAATATTATTTTTTTTTTAAAGATTTTATTTATTTATTTGAGAGAGAGAATGAGAGAGAGCACACGAGAGGGGGGAGGGTCAGAGGGAGAAGCAGACCCCCCGCTGAGCAGGGAGCCCGATGCGGGACTCGATCCCGGGACTCCAGGATCATAACCTGAGCCGAAGGCAGTCGCTTAACCAACTGAGCCACCCAGGCGCCCTGTTGTGAATATTATTGAAAAGACAACAAAGGGTTTTGAATAGCACATAAACGTAGTTGATAAAACAACTGCAGGGTTTGGGAGGATTGACTCCACTTTTTTTTTTTTTTTTTTAAAGATTTTATTTATTTATTTGACAGAGAGAGGCACAGCGAGAGAGGGAACACAAGCAGGGGGAGGAGGAGAGGGAGAAGCAGGCTTCCCACCGAGCGGGGAGCCCGATGCGGGGCTCGATCCCAGGACCCTGAGATCATGACCCGAGCCGAAGGCAGACGCTTAACAGACTGAGCCACCCAGGCGCCCCTTGACTCCACTTTTGAAAGCAGTTTCACTGGGGCTAAAATGTTACCAAACAGCATCACATAGAAAGCATCTGTGAAAGGAACAGTCAACTGATACAGCAAACTTCATTGTTGTCTTATTTTTAGAAATTGCCAGACCTCCCCCGCTCCACTCTAGCAACCACCACCCTGATCAGTCAGCAGCCGTCAACATGGAGGCAAGACCCTCCACTAATGAAATGATTATGACTCACTGAAATCTCAGATGATGGTTAGCACTTCGTAGCAAGAAAGTATTTTTTAATTAAGGTCTGTGCATTGTTTTTAACCCATAATGTTATTGCACACTTAATAGACTACAGTGTAGCATAAACATAACTTTTACATGCTCTGGGAAACTAAAAAAAAAAATCATTGTACTTGCTTTATTGTGATTTTTGTTTTATTGCAGTGGTCTGGAACTGAGCCTGCAGTATCTCTGAGGTGTGCCTGTATTTTCCCTTTTCTCATTTTTTTTTAATTTTTAAAACATTTATTTATTTATTTATTTTTAGTAATCTCAATACCCAATACGGGGCTCAAACTCACAACCAGTAGAACAAAATGTTCTCCTGACTGAGCCAGCCAGAAAATACCCTGTATTTTCTCCATTTTCAAATGAGCAAACCAGAGTTTGCCCAGGTTACATAACTTGCCCAACCTCGCATGGCTAGGATTTAGTAGGGCCAGGACCTAAACCCAGAACTAATTCTGAGGTCCACATGGACCCCTAATTCTTACTTCTCAGTATGAGGTTCTGTATAAATACAAAGCTGTATGGTCACAACAAGCATAAATGAAAGAGTAAGGATGACACAAGACAGCTTACATTTGTTTTGTCGTATGTTTTTTTTTTTTTTTTGCAAGATTTCATTTATTTATGTGACAGAGAGAGGCACAGCGAGAGAGGGACCACAAGCAGGGGGAGTGGGAGAGGGAGAAGCAGGCTTCCCGCGGAGCAGGGAGCCAGATGCGGGGCTTGATCCCAGGACCCTGGGATCATGACCTGAGCCGAAGGCAGATGCTTAACGACTGAGCCACTCAGGCGCCCTGAGACAGCTTACAATTGTTTTGTCGTATGTTTGTTTGTTTTTTTCAAGATTTTATTTATTTATTTGACAGAGACACAGCGAGAGAGGGAACACAAGCAGGGGGAGTGGGAGAGGGAGAAGCAGGCTTCCCGCGGAGCAGGGAGCCCGATGCGGGGCTGGATCCCAGGACCCTGGATCATGACCTGAGCCGAAGGCAGACGCCTAACGACTGAGCCCCCCGGGTGCCCGAGAAAGCTGACATTTGTACACTAAGCCATGGGGTGCTTCGTGAAAACCTCCAGGATTTCAGGCATGCAGACCACAGAGTGAAGAATGTATGTTCTTTGGAGGTAGACAGACCCAGTCTGAGTCCCACCTCTTACCCTTACTTGCTGTGTGACCTTGAGCAAATTGTGTGACCTCCTAGCTGCAGGTTCCTCATCTAAAAAAATAAAGTGTTCTCCCATCTCACAGAGTTTTTTAAATGAGATGATGTGATCAAATGACCTGACGATATGCCTCGTACACAGTATCTGCTCCCAAAATGTCAAGTTCATGTCACCTCAAGTTAAAGACATTATGAGATGGAGAAACCAAAGAGGAATTCATTTGCCAAAGTAGTATCTAAATGGCAAGTTGAGAGAGTTCTCATGATAGAATTATGTATAGACCCACATGTATGTAAGTAGATGTATACACACATATACACACATTTGAGTTTTATATTTGCTAGAAAACAAGTTCATTCCAAAACCCTATTACAGGGGCGCCTGGGTGGCTCAGTTGGTTAAGCGACTGCCTTCGGCTCAGGTCATGATCCTGGAGTCCCTGGATCGAGGCCTGCATTGGGCTTTCTGCTCGGCGGGGAGTCTGCTTCTCCCTCTCCCTCTCCCCACTCTTGTGCTCTCTCTCTCAAATAAATAAATAAAATCTTTAAAAAAAAAAAAAAAACCCTATTATAGTTACGTCTTTGAGAGACCTAGTCATCCAGTGCTCTGCCAGAAAAAAAAAAAAAAGTAAATTTCCTATTAGCATCAGCAGCACCATGGGTGACGCACACATGTGCACCTCTAGCCCCAGCCCCAGGAAGAAGGAGAGTCAATGCACAATTAGCATCATAGGTTCCCAATCTTATATGCCATTCTTTCTCCACAAAACTGACACTCAAACAAAGTTTTGCAGGGAACGGGTCATCTCTGGTCAAATAAAAACAATTTTCCAATTAAAAAATGAGAAATTATAATTATAATTTTTTTAAATATAGAATACACACACACACACACACACACAAAGGAATCCTAGTGCCCCCAAGAAATACCTCCTTTTCTTGTTGTGGTTGCTTCACATAATTTGTTTACATTGTTACAATTTCATTATAAAGACCCTGCCATTTTACCCAGCCTTTTCCTTCAACATCACACCGTAATTTTTAGCACAGTGGTTAAACCTCTGAAAGCAGACTGCCATATTTGTGTCCCTGAGGTGGGCACTTGACTTTTTTAAGCCTCAAGCCTTCACAGATAAACAAGTACCACCTTATGGGGCTGTGTGAAGAAAAAGTGAGAATGATCTATGTAAAACTCTTAGCAGAGTACTAGGTAGAAAGTAAGAAATCAATAAAATTATTAATGTTAATAATTAGGAGGACTTTTTTTTTTTCTCCCACTGCAAATGACAAAAAGAAAAATTTCAACCAACTTCAGCAAATGGAAGCACATTTACTTTCAAAATGGAAAGCCCAGATGTAGACCCGGCCAGCATCTCAATCAATGTGGTGCCTCTTGCTCAGAGACAAGCTCTTCCGCAGGGGTAGCAGGATAGCTGCAGTGGACCAGGTGTGAGCCCAACCCCCACCCCCCAATTCCAAGGCCAGCAGAGAAAGCCTCTTCATGTTAGCACCTGCCCATGTCCCAGAATTCCCCCTGATCGGACCAACCTGCGCCCCTTTGCTCACCCAACGCTGTGACTGTTGCTGGGAAAATTTGGTGTTTTGATTGGTTAGTTGTGGTAGGCTGGCTAATCAATAGTCCCCCCAAAAATGTCCATGCCTGAATCCCAGGAACCTATGAATTTGATACCTTACGTGGCAAGAGAGACTTTGCAGATGTGATTAAGTTAAGGATGTTGAGATAGAAAGATTATCCTGGACTATGTGAGTGAGCCCAGTGTAATCACATAGGTCCTTATAAGAGGGAGGCAGGAGGGTCAGAGGTCAGGCCACGTGGCAATGGATTCAGAGATTCAAGTGGAACAAGTCAAGGGATGCAGGCATGTTGGACAAGCTGGAAGTAATAACGAATATACTCTCTTCCTAGGGCCTCCAAAAGGAATTGGCCCTGCCTGCTGACACCCTGATTTTAGCCTCGTAAGAACCATTTTAGACTTTGGACTTCCTGAACTATAAACCACTAGTTTGAGATAATCTATTACAGCTGCACCAAGACAACCAATACACCAGTCTTGGTCACAATCTCTACCTTCAGACTGCTGGGATGACATGGATGGGAATGGAATAATTCTCCACAAGGAAAACAGAGATCCTGTTACCAGAAGAGAATGAGCATAAGGCAAAAAGTGCACAGTATCTGCGTATCAATGTTGGCTTTGTAGGGGCACTGTTCCTTTTTTTCAAATCCTGCATAAATGACATTAGAATAGCCAAATACGTTCCTGAGTAACTTTGCTATAGTATACTTACCTCATCTTCTGTATTCGTACGTTGGATCCTTGAAAAGAGGTACGTTTCTTTGCTCATCCTGGACATGCATGAGGTTTGGATAACAATAAGGTGGAGGTGACTTATATATAACAAGTTGGCATGTTATTTGTCTATTAGTATGGATCACATCACACGAAAGTATCTGATAGCGGCGCCTGGGAGGCTCAGTCGGTTAAGCGTCTGACTCTTGATTTCGGCTCAGGCCATGGTCTCAGGGTCGTGAGATGGAGCCCCACGTTGGGCTCCAAACTCAGCACGCAGTCTGCTTGTCCCTCTCCCTCCCCCTCTGCCCCTCCCCCCACTTGCATTTTCTCTCTCTCCCAAATAAATAAAATCTTTTTATTTTTTATTTATTTATTTATTTAAAGATTTTATTTATTTATTTGACAGAGAGAAACACAGTGAGAGAGGGAACACAAGCAGGGGGAGTGGGAGAGGGAGAAGCAGGCTCCCCGCTGAGCAGAGAGCCCGATGTGGGGCTCGATCCCAGGACCCTGGGATCCTGACCTGAGCCGAAGGCAGACGCTTAACGACTGAGCCACCCAGGAGCCCCTAAATAAAATCTTTTGAAAAAAGTATCTGACAGTGCTTGGGTGGCTCGGTTGGTTAAGCGTTTGCCTTTGGCTCAGGTCATGATCCTAGGACCCTGGGATCGAGTCCTGAATCAGGGTCCCTGCTCAGCAAGGAGTCTGCTTCTCCCTCTCTCTCCCTGCTCTTCCCCGTTGCTTGTGAGCTTTCTCTCTCTCTCAAGTAAATAAATATCTGATACTAGTAATGAATGTGATCAGACAAATGCACAACAGTTACATCAACCTGAGTGCTAGCCTTCTTACGCTAGCAGCCTTGTTCGCCTTGAAGACACCATTTTCTTTCTTTGAGTCTTGATTTCAGGCCCTACAGAGTATCAGGAGATGAACGAACAAAATGAGTTCACAGCCATCTGTGGAATCACTCCACGGTAGCGGCATTGATTGTAAGGGATGTGCGGAATCCCCTCTGGGTCGCAGGGAGAATATGTGTGTGTGGGGGGGGTGGCTTTGAAGGGTTCTGAGTTTGGGATGTTGGGACAATATTAAAAAGAAATCTGATTAAGAGATCAGAAGCACTGAATTTCAGGATCAACTTGAACATCCTCCAGTTTTCTCTTCTATATGATGTAATAACAGCGTCATTGAATCCCGGGGCCAGCATGGTAGAGGAGGTTTCTAGTGAGAAAATGGGCTGGAGAAAGGATTATCTTTCTGAGAGTCGTAATGATAGAGGTATATTAAAATAATGTGGAAGATTTTTTAAAATTCCAAGTACAACAGTCTCAGAGTTGTCCCGCCCCAGCCCCCATGCCCACCTTTCCCTGGCAACCCAATTATTCTGATACTCTTCTATAAGGGCCTTGGATAATATGACAGAAGGCTCGCAGGTGATGTTGATCATTCTCATGTCCCAAGGCCACCTCAGCCCTGCCTCTGCCCATTGAGAACCAGGGTCTAGACTATGTATAATTTCGTTGCAGTTTTCTGACTACTTTCCATTCTATGCACTGTTTTTCCACGTGTAGGAATTAGGGGGACACTGGAGAAGGTGTGGAGTTACCATCATTGCTCTGTGTTCCACCCACGGCCTTTTTCTGGGTCAGAGCACAGACAGGACTCTATGCCACCAGGCATATCCAGAATGCAGGGCACTATCCCGGCCCTGAAGCAGCCTCAGCCTGGCAGGCGTGGGCAACAGAGGCTGCCCCAGGCCTCGTAAGTAGAGTCCTGAGTCCTAGACAAATAAGCTGAGGTGAGAAGCCAAATCTGGCTGCTACAGTCTGCTGTGTCCCGTAGTGACATTCCGGCCACAACAAAATATGGCAGGTTCAGAAACTCAACTTTCCCTGACAATCGAGCATCAGGCCCTGACAAGACAAGCTGCTTCATTATCTGTCTGGGAAGAAGGGATGAACAATTTTTTCGAGTCAGTAATGGTAGACCGCAGTAGATGCTTTATCCAGGGAAATGTTTGTCATCTAGTGCCCTGGTGGACGGTGAACAAGTCATTTCTAGGACTGCTCTAAAAATGAAATCATCTTCATTTGATGCGGTGTCATCGCCACGATTTATTACCCAAACCAAACATTCAGATCATTGGGAGATTGAGCAAATCAGCAAATGAGGAAACACTAGAAAGCTAACTGGAAAGAATCTCTGCTTTATCAAAAACATTATTTTTTTAATTGAAGAATAATTAACACACAGTGTTAAATTAGTTTCAAGTGTACAAATCTATGCATTACTCAGTGCTCATCAAGAAGTGTACTCTTAATCCCCCTTACCTATTTTACCCTCCCCCTACCCAACTCCAAGTGTCCATCCATAGAAGAATGGATAAAGAAGAGGTATATATATATATATATATATACATATATATATATATATATATACAATGAAATATTACTCAGTCATAAATAAGAATGAGATGTTGCCATCTGCAACAACATGGCTAGAGCTAGAAAGTATTATTATGCTTAGTGAAATAAGTCAGTCAGAGAAAGACAAATACCATATGATTTCACTTATATGTGGAATTTAAGAAACAAAGGAAATGAACAAAAAAGATACTAACTTTTCAAAAGAAGGATAATTTTAAAATTAGAAGACTATGTCATGGTTTTTATAGGAAAAAAGATGTATCAAAAGAGCTCTAGTGAGTAATTACTTCATGTCAGAAACTGCTACATCCTTCACACTCGTGATTTCATTTAATCTTCACAACAAAACTCAGGACTGTATTCATTTTATAGATGAAAATGGGTTCTTGAGAAGCCAAATGCCAGAACCCATTAAGTGAAATGATTTCCCCAAGCGCTCCTGGTGTATGAGTAGGAAGAATAAACCCTCTTTCTGCCCTTTCTGATACAACCTTGATATGTGTCTTGGTTTAAACTGCAGCGTTTGCATTCCTATACCAGTCATTCTGCGGCCTCTTCCTGATAGCATTGAGGTTATGGTGCATCTAGAACAGAGCCTTGGTCATCACCACAAGTCACTGCGCATCTGACCACACGCTTGTCTGGGACTCTTTGACAAGTCACATGTACGATTCGGGATTTTTGCTTCCCAGTGACAGAAACCTACATCAAATTGATACAAAAGAAAGAGGAACTTGGTGGACGCTTATTGGAGCATTTGAACAGAAGCCTAAATAACCTAATGGAAGAAAAATAGGATCTGTTGGTCTTTAAGAAAACTGGAACCTGAAGGTCAAGAATGCTGCCTGGATGCACACACTCTCTCTCAATCTCTACCCATCTTTGTTCCTAAGTGCTCTGCATCATCCCCACTCTAGCTATGTACTGGTTTGCTCCACTTGGCGGGAAACATGTCTTCCAACCTCTGGAGAGGGATTAATTAATACTCATTCTGGTCACAGCTTTAGAAATCGGCTCTCCCTGTGTTGCGTGCCCACCCTTGGGCCATCCCCTAAGGCCAGAGAAGTAGCTCTGTAAGATCATGGCAGCTCCTGGGCCAACAACACAAATGAAGTGGAAAAAGAGTACTTTCCAGAACAAGGAGGCAACTGGGCTGACAATAACATTGACATCCAGGACACAATGGGGATTCACAGCCACGAGGCAAGGGAGAAGCTTCTGGAAAGTCTAAGGTAAACATTTCAATGTCCCGAGAACTCTGTTATGTTTTCAAACTGAAGGTAGTTGGTTGTCAAGACTTCAGAGCATGCACACACTCACTTATTCATTCCTCAGACATTTACTGGTGCTAAAATAGAAAAAAAAATGAGAATAAGATATGATCCCTACCCTCAGAGTTTACTGCCTGCTGGGGAGAACAGACAAGTATAGTAATGATGTCAGTATTGTGAGCAGAGTGTCTTAATGAAGGTCCATAGAGGGCAGTGTTTTTCATGCTGTATGCTGAGACCCACTGGGAAGTCATCAAATCAATTTAGTGGGCTGCAGACAGCATTTAAAAAAAAGAAGAGAAAGAGGAAAAAATAGGCCAGAATGTATCAGTGTGCCTTGCACAGCAGTAAAGATGTAAGGATCTGGTGAAACAATTGTGTTCCAGTTGGGAGGGAGGCTGTGTGTGTGCAGGTTTGTGTACCAAGTCAGGCTGTAAAATCCATTTCTTGCTCTAGGTAATTGTCAGAAACTTTTGAAAGATGTTAATGTGATGTGAGTAGGAACCCAGAGAAGAGGCATGTAGATGAGACTGGCAGGCGGTAGAGGAGGAAAATTTTTCTGAAGAAGGGAGCTCTTAATCTGAATCTTGGAGAAAAGGCAGCAATTGCAAGATGATGAGCGGCTTACGATACAGGCACAGAGGACTGAGAAGGCTGCATAGACTGGAAAATCCCGTGGCTGCTGGGCAGCAGATCAGGGCCTGTGCTGGCTCATGCGTTATAGTTGGGATCCCTCAAGCTACCGTCCCAGGACTGGGGTAGTGTAGAATGGAGAGACAGGGCTGGTGCAGAATGGGGAGATAGGGCACAGCCATTTAACAAAAAAACAGTAAGTCATGGATGACAATGAGAATGAAACACTCAAAATTTCAAAGTGTAGGGGCGCCTGGGTGGCTCAGTCGTTAAGCATCTGCCTTCGGCTCAGGTCGTGATCCCGGGGTCCTGGGATGGAGCCCCGCATCAGGCTCCCTGCTCAGCGGGGAGCCTGCTTCTCCCTCCCCTCCCCGCTAGTGCCCTCTCTCTCGCAATCTCTGTCTCTCTCTCAAATATATAAATAAAATATTAAAAAAAAAAAATTTCGAAGTGTCCAAGTTTGCTTCTGCTTGGAGAACCAGAGAAAGCTTCGTGAAGGGGGGAGCATTTTTGAGTTATCTCCGAATCTTTTATAGGTTTGGCCCCAGGGATCAATAGTGTGGGGCTTGTGTGGCTGAGTCTGGTGAGTTGGGTGAGGAAGTAGGAGGAGAAGGAGACACTCCAAGAACATTCCAGAGCCCAAGAGGAGTAGACTTTGAATGGCCACACCCCCTGCTCCATGAGGCTCCTTCAAACCAACTGCAGTAGTTCTTTAAGGGAATTCTAGGTGTCATGCCAAATAAAATTTCATTCACTACCTGACACTTTCAAGTATGCATATTGGGGGGTGGCCATCTCACATCATAGTTAAGCACTAAGATTTGCAGTCAGGATGCTGGGGTTCAAACTCACTCGCTGTGTGATGTTGGTCTAGTTCCCTAATCTATCTGTGCTTCTGAGCTTTCATGGGTAAACCAATATCTATGGTGACCATGGAATTGTGCTGCTCAAAGCTTCTTCAAGAAAGAACCTGATCTGCAACTGAGAGTCATGTCCTTAGATATTAGTCTTTAGCTGCAGTGCCATTGGGGTTCACTGCAGAATTTAAGCTCAGGCTACACTCTCTTCCCAGAAGCCCCTAGTCAATGACAGACCATGGTGGGAATAATGGGGCCTGGCCCTATTTGTCCAACGTGGGACTCTGTTAAAAAGGCAAGCTTTGCATTGGGTCTCCCCATTGGGTTTGCCAAGACTTTGTCAAAGCTGCGTGGTCTGAGGCTCACTTAACCAACCCTGCTTCCTCCTGACTCTTCCCGTTCTGAGGTATCAGATCTGCTTTGTGGTCTGAAGACTTTTTTTGCCCAGTCCTTCTTCCTTCCTTTTTATCATTCACAGGCAAATACACAAGAAGTCTTTTGCTCTGCTTGAGCATCTTTCTGTTCCCTAAGTGGACACGATCCCTTCTTGTGGGGCTGCCCCAGGTCTCAGGCCTGAATTACTATTCTTTCTACACTCATTCCCTAGATGAGCCCCCTGAGTGTCTGGATGTTTAGTGCCATCTCTTCATTTGAAGACTCTCAGATTTGTGACTCCAGCCCTGAGCAGTCTTCTGAACTCCAGATACATCCAATACCTTTTTAACGTCTCTGCTGGTTATCCAATAGGAGCCTAAGACTTAATGTGTCCAAATCCAAACCCTTGATATTTTCTCCTAAGTCTGTCTCTTCTTCAATCTTTCCTGTCTTGCTAAATAAGAATTCTATATTTATAGTTGCTGAGGGCAAACACTTTGATGTCATTCTTGATTTCTCTCATTCTCTCAGAGCCCACATCCAATCCATCAGCAAATCCTGTGGATTCCACCTAAAAATGCACAATGAACCTGACCATTTCTCATCACCTGCACGAGGACAACACTGTTTTGAGCCATCATGTCCTCTTCTCTGGATTATTGCAATACCTTCTGTTTTGACTTCCTACTTCTACCCTTGATCCGTTTAATCCATTCTCAACACGGCAGCCAGAGTACCCTTTTATTTATTTATTTATTTTTTAATTTTATTATGGTATGTTAGTCACCATACAATACATCATTAGTTTTTGATGTGGTGATCCACGATCCATTGTTTTCGTATAACACCCAGTGCTCCATGCAGAGTACCCTTTTAAAAATGCAAACCAGATTATGTCATTTTTATCCCAAAGTCCGCCAACAAGTCCAGTCACCCAGAATAAAGCCTGGATCCTCAAAATAACCTCTAAGTCCCCATGTTGCCTGGCCCCTTCTCCACAGTCTCCCCCTAGTTTACTCAGTTTTATTTTAACCACATCAACTTCATTGCTGACCCCCAAATACTCCAACATACTCCTAGGTAGGATTTTGTACATGCTATCCCCTTTGCCTGGAATATTCTTCCCCCAGATATTTGAATGGCTTTCTCTCTTATCTCCACATTTTTGCTCCCCTGTACCTTATGGGCGATGCTGTCCTTGGGCTCTGTATAAAAAATCACATACGCTAGTACACCTTTTTCCCTTCACCTGCTGAACTTAATTGTAACACTCTTAATGTCTAACATAATTGATTTTTGTCTTATTTCTCTCCTTCCCGACACTAGGATGTAAGTTCCAGGAGGGCAAAATTTCACACTTTTTTCCCCTATTGTATCCCTGATGCCTGTTTCAATGTCTCCTATGTGGCAGGAACCCAGGAAATGTATGATGTACAAGTGAATGAATTTGGGTAATAATAGTGTTGACCTCATAGGGGGTCTGTGATCTCCAATAATTGATGTAACTAACCTAGCACAGTGCCTGGAACACAATAAGTACTCAACAACTATGAGTTTGTGTTAATAATATTAACGATTCTTAGTCATGGCCGCCTTAGGAAAGGTAGACACCTAAATGGTAGCCTCCATTCTGGGGACAAGGTCTGACAGCAATAATCAGGTGAGAGCCACACAATCTATTTGTTCAGCTTCCTTAATAAAAAAACAAACAAACGAACAAAAAAACTTTAAGATCATATATCCCACAGAAGGGGAAATGACTATAATTTACCAACAAAATGAGAACTCTAACATAGCTTACTATGTTCCTAATAAATACATTGTATTATAAATACTGCATAGTAGATTTCTAATGTTCATGTCAATTCCTTCCTCAGTAATGTGAGCAATTTTAATCAGATGTAACTGAGATACGAGACTCCGGTTCAGCTTGCCTGCGTTTCTCTCCTTCCACAGCCTAAGTTTTAGGACTGTGGATGTTTTAATTGACAAATATTGTTGGAGTGCCTGCTTTGTCAAGGCACTGTGCCAGGCAAGTGGGATTCAGCAGCTAACAAGATAGGCTTGACTCTTGCCTTCAGACAGCTGACACTCTATCAGAGAAGAGGGATAATCAAGTAAGAAATTACAGCAGGTAAATGATAGAATGGTGAAAGTCTGGGATGTGTATGATAGAAGCCAATAACTTAGTTTGGGGTGGGAAAGAAAAATTAGAGGAGATCATGCTTTGCTTCTCACAAGAGGTGATATTTAAGAAGATGTGTGAAGTTCTCCTAAATAAGCTAATAAACGAACTTCCTGGCAAATAACTTATCTTGATAAAGGACAGAATGGTTGCAGGGAACTGGGAAATAATGTAAAATGGCTTGGACCGTGGAGAGGACAGGAGACCTCAGAGTCTTGAAACAAGTTCTGAAAGGTGCCCTTGAAGGCAAAACAGGAATGGCTTGTCCCCTAATGAGTATAGTCTCTTGGACTCTCTTAGTAATTGCAGAAAATCCTTAATCTTTCTTTAATACATGGCAGAGTTAACTTTAAATATTAATAAAGAAGATTTTATTTTTCTATAGTACACCTTTAACCCCCAACTAGGATTCATTTTCTGCAATCCTAGCCCAGAATAGCCCTATCTCATGCAATTCCAAGACCCCACAGCTGGCCTTGGGCTTCCGATGCTGATCTTGATGCTGGGCTGAAGTACATGTTCATCCCCCCTCCTCTTTGGGAAAAGAGTAACTTCCTGTTGGAAGCAGAGCTGAATATAGATCTTGAGTGTAGGCAGGACATGGGGGTCTTGGAACATCCTCCCACTACTAGCCCCCAACTAGGCACTGGGTAAGACTCCTTAACCTCTGGAAATGTACAATAAGAGAGAAAGCTTAGAAACATTAAAAAAAAAAAAAAAAGACAATTCACAAGACAGTACAAATGCAAACTTTGTGAAATGATGGTTGAGTTTCCTAAAGAATGTGATAGGACATCAAATGAGGAAGAGACCATGGCCATTGGAAAGACAACCCACAGCAAGCACAGTTTGAACTGGATTGTGAAGAATGAGTAAGATTCTGACAGATGACTAATGGCTGGGTCATCCCGCCTGGAGGGAGGGAGGGCAGTGGGGTGGGGAGAGAGCAGAGAAGCAGGGGAGACAGCATAAGAGGTTATAGAAAACTTCAGTTCAGTTCATGTTCCAGGCTTTGAGAGAGACTTTCTAAAACCCAGCAATCTCTCGACTTGTATACATAGACCCACTCATTTGTTTAAATGGGGGGACTTAGTAGTTAAACACTTAGGATTCTGTTTAAACTTTTAAGATAAGATTTTAAATCAAACCAAAGAAACAAAAAACAATGTTTGAAGAGTAAAGGCATGAGTGATAATAGTCAGCTGTTTTGCAGTTAGAGCTATTAAAGTTTGAAGCTCAAGAAATTATATGTTTAAGTGCCTAAGTAGTCTTCAGTTGACTTATAATTAACCTTTTTTTTTGCCATTTCTAATCTAGGGAAATTGTAAAATATTTTTATAGTCCAATGAAAACTTATTTTATAAAAGAATTCCATACATTTGAAACTCACTCATAATCATCTTTGGAAACATGTGATGTTTGCATCTGAATCAAGCCAGATTGTATTTATTCCTTATCAATCCTGGTTATCTCTGCATTGCTCTCTTATTAATAAGATTCAGACAAAGCCTAGCCTTCCGGGGCAAAAGTGAAAACCCAGAGTGGTTTAAAAATGATTTTCTCTAATCAGGCTGTATCTCATTAGCTGTGATTCCTTTCTTTTAGATTCTGATGTTTGCAGAAGCTTTTCTGTGGGAGCATTATTTAAAACATGCCCTCCCCAGTGTACACCCGCCTCTTCCTGCAGATTATTCTTCCTCAATCTTTCTGAGTTGAAGGAGAAGATTTGTTTATTCAACTTAATCTAAATCTCAATGAAGAAATTTTTCTTTTCATCCTTCCCTTTTCAAAAGAACACGACAAACTAGATTTGCCTGAACACAGTTATAGAGGCCATGCCATTCAGTTTTCGTGTTGATAATGGTAAGTGGATCACCTAGCTTCCTTGGCACCCCAAATAATGAGGTTTTTACACCTCCCAAGATAACTGGTCACTGGAAAGGATTCACTCTTGTATCAGTCAGGGTAGGTTAGGTTGTGCTGTGATAACAACCAAGCATTACGGTCACGGAGGCTTCGCAGAACAGAAGTTAATTGCTTCCACACACAGAGTCTAATATGGTTTGTCCAGGATGCTTCTCCATCCAGTGACTCAGCGATCCGAGTTCTCTTCATATTACAATACAGCTGCCTTCACATGTCATTTTTTTATTTCAAGTATTTATTTAAATTTCAGTTCATTAACATAGAGTGTAAGATTAATTTCAGGAATGGATTACATGCAACAGCCAACCCATCCCGCTGCCCACCTCCCTCAATCAACCCTCAGTTTGTTCTCTGTTGTTAAGGGTCTGTATTATGGTTTGCCCTCTCTCTTTTTCCCCCCCTACGTTCATCTGTTTTGCTTCTTAAATTCCACATATGAGTGAAATCATATGGTATTTGTCTTTCTCTGACTGACTTAGTTCACTTAGCATAATGCACTCTAGCTCCATCCACATCCTTGCAAATGGCAAGATGTCGTTCTTGTTGATGGCTGAGTACAACTTCTTTATCCATTCATCAGTCGGTGGACATTTGGGCTCTTTCCATAATTTGGCTATTGTGGACATTGCTGCTATAAACAATGGGGTGCATGTGTCCCTTTGAAGCAGTATTTTCGTATCCTTTGGGTACATACCTAGCCATGCAGTTGCAGGGTTTTAGAGTAATTCTACCTTTAATTTTTTGAGGAACCTCCATCCTGTTTTCCAGGCAGTCTTCACATGTCATTTCTAAGGTCACTTCAGCACAGTGAGAGAGGAAGGGAGTGTACCAGCTTGTAATTGCCCCAGCCTGGAAGTAACATGTGTCATTCTGCTTCTGATTCTTTGGCCAAGAGGACTCATGTGGCTTCCACTGAACTGCAAGGGAGAGTGGGGAATGAGGGGGGTATGCATGAAATAGTTGGTGAGCAATAACAGTCTCTGCCTCAATTACACGATTGACTCAATGCTGTGCTGAGCCAAGTTCAGAAGAAGCACATGGGGACCATGGAATTTTCAGCACATTGAAACCATTGTCCAGAAAGAATCTGGAGTGTAAAGTGTACGTGTTCTGAAGATAGCACACATACTGCCTGGCTTTGACCATTCTCACAGATACTCTGAGCCTCAGAGTCTTCATCTGTAAAATGGGGAGAATACTGACACAGCAAGGCAGTTGGGAGGAGTAGAAGTATTGATCGTAAAACATCTAGAAAAGGCCAAATACGTATCTAGCTTTAAAAGTAGCAATTATTATTGTATTTTAGTGATAATGATAAAATGGCAATATTATCATTATGCAAAATAATTAATTAGTTATATTTAATTTAACAAAAATAATGAAAACAATTTTGAAACAGAAGCATCCCTGACACTCTCTAGTTGAGTTCAGAATCAGCTTTGACCCTACATTTAATTTACTTTTAGCAGAAAAGGTAGTATATTATTACCTTTAGAATTTCTCATTTCAGATGGAAAAAAAAATAAATCTTTTAGAGTAATTGCAAAATTTTTAAAGGGACCTCGGGGAAAGCAGAGAGGGACGTTTCCATGGCAATATCTGAACAACACAAAGAGAAAGGAAGAAGAGAAGGGGGAGCATTTAATGAGCACTTACATGATGTTAAGTGGTGTGCTTGGCATTTTACATCCAGTGTCGGTCTAAAACAAGGGGAAAAGCTATGAGATCAGCATGATGGTCACAGTTTTATAAGAGAACAAACAGACCCAAAGGAAGAAAGACTCTTCTCAGTCAACTGTTTAGAACATGGCCCGAGTGGGATAGGAGCCTGCCTTTGCCTGCAGCTGGTGCTCAGGCTCTCCAAGCACCACTGAGCCTCCGGCAACTGAATCCTCTTTCCACTTCCTCTGCTAAATGTCCCCTGTTTCCCTGGACTTATTTCTCTCTTTGTTCCCAGTCTTTCTTAGGGCTTCTCTGTGGTTAACGTACAAAGCTGTCTCCAGCCTGACCTCTCACCAGCACACCAGGCTCCCATTTCCTTCTGACAGTGGGTTTCCTTAGGTCCATTGCTTTGCCTACTCAGAGCTCTTCCTTATAGGAGGAAGCCTATGAGACAAATGGACAGAGCAGTGGGGGTAATGCAGTCGCCAGGGGCAACCATCCTAGCAAGGATCCCTTGGGCAAGAATTATCAATGAAGCCCAATCCAGGAGAAAATGTGATGAGGAGGAGAACACTTCCCTGGTCTCAAAGGTCTCCCCACAGATTGATTATTAGTTGAAAGGGGAAAAAACAGTAACTGTGCAGTAGATAAAGTAGATGACATTTTGTGTGATCAAAATTAATGTTAGCAACGAGGAGCAGATGGCTATCACATGCCTCTGGGTGTGACGTGTTGAGAAGGAAAGGCCATCACATATGAGTATTGCTGTCGGGAGGCATAACATGCATCTAATCACAGGGAAACAGCAGACAAACCCACACTGGCCCGGATTCTTTCAGAATGTCCATTTGTGAAAATGAGATGGACTAAGGAACCTTCCCGATTGAAGGAGACAAAGCAGATGTGACCACTAGATGGACCAGATCCTGTACTGGAAGAGGAAGGGCTTTAAGGACATTATTGGGACAACTGACAAATATGGGATATTGGGATGTTGTAGCAGTGTTACATTTTCGAAATGTAACAAAATTATGGTTAAGAGAATTTTCTTATTCTTAGGAAGTACACACTGAGATATTTGGAGTAAAAGGGTGGAATGTATGTAACCTATTTTCAAATGGCTCAGAAAAACAATATATGCAGATGTGTGTGTATATATATATGGGGGGAGGGAGAGAGAATGAGACAGATGAGTTGATACAACAAATGTAGCAAAATGTTAAAAATTGCTAGATCTGGAAAAAGTATACGGAGAGGAAAAGACTATATTTCCAGCAATTCAATGAGCTTTAGAAGTTTAAACAAATTGAAGTTTCTATTAATAGCAAGCAATTGCTATGTGCCCATCATTTGCTATGCATTGTCCTAGGCAGGTCACTGGCATGCCTTCTAAACTAATTTTTAGTGGTTCTGGATGTAGAAATTATGTCTTTATTTTCATGTTTAGACATGAGCAAATTGAAACAGGCTACTCACTGCAGGACGTGCCAGGGTCCTGGATTTGAATTCAGGTCGGGTTTATTCCTTGTCACTGCATCAGGGGACAGTTCATGCGATGTCAGGCAGGAAGAGCCTCCAGCTCACAGCCCATTGAGAAGGTAGAGAAGGAAGGTAGATACGTAACCAGATCCCATAGTGTGCTGTGGCAAGCACTGTTAAATTCTTCTACCCAGTATTTATTGGACACCTACTATGTGCTAAGTGTTCTGCTAAGCCCTCTGGGACCAGAGCTGTGCACAACAGAGACCCAGGCTCCCCCACTCCAGAATTTCTGTAGCAGTGGACAGACGTGGCTGACACTGGTAAGCACGGCTGCTGGGGGCTTGCAGGAGGGGCAGGCACCTACTCCAGACCAGGAGGTTCAGGCAGGCTTCCCAGAGGGTATCTGACTGCTGTCTTAAGAGATTTTCAGAGATGGAAGAACCTGGGAAATCTTGCTCATTCCTGTGGCCTAAAAACCTGGCACATCGGGAATCCACTATTGGGGAATCTGGAAAAAGGATATACAAGTGTTCTCTATTGTGTGCAGGCTGTGCTAGTCCTGACTGCATGAATGAATGAATGAATGAATAGATGAATGGGTGAATGAGTGAATCCCCACCTGCGACGGCAAGGAGCCCAGTGGGATCAGCTTTCCTAGGAGATTAGCCTCCCTGTCGTTCTTCCAGGCCTCCAGATCAAGCGGGTAAGTGCTAGCAAGCTTGTCCTCCCCTGACCCAGCAGGGAGTGGCCGTGGTGGTGAGAGCAGTGTGGTAACTAAGCACAGAAACAGGGGCTCCTGCTCTCCCTGGCTTCTGTGTTTTGCTTTTCGATGAGAGGAAATGCTTTATTAAGAAAAGCCATTCAGATCTCTCTCTTTCTCTCCCTTTTTTTTTTTTTTTCCTGAGTTGCTCAACACTTTTTTAGGCTCTTGTGTTCACAGAAGAGAACAAAGCCACCTTCCCGAAGCTGTACCTTGGGTTTCGTTCTTGCCAATGCCAGACAAAGCCAGCGGCCCACACGCCTTTGTAGGCAAGAAACAAGTGCCCTCCAGCTCCATCCAAAAAAGTCAGAATCAGCTCGGGAATGACACAATGTGCTTTCGGTTTTACCCCGTGCTTTCCCTGGCATGATCTCATTTCATTTACAGAGTAGACGTACACAATGTTAAAAAATCTTGTGGATAAAATACTCTGGGATTCTGCATGGAGCACTGGGTGTTATGCACAAACAATGAATCATGGAACACTACATCTAAATCTAATGATGTAATGTATGGGGATTAACATAAGAATAAAAAAATTTTTAAAAAAATACTATGGGATTTTCACATTCCTTTTGGTGACGCCCCAGGCACCTGGCAAGGAGCCTCGGGCCTGCCCCCCAGGGGCAGAGGAGGCCTCTTCGAGGCAGGAAGCCCAGCTGGCTCATTTCTCTGCCCTTTGCTCAGACACTCATGCCAACTGGAGCTGGGGTTTGTTCTTGTTCCGTACGCTGGAGTTCCCGGGCACATTCCATTTGAAAAATACATCTCGCAGCTGGGGGAAGAAAAAAAAAAAAAAAAAAGGTACGGAGATTATTGATCAGTTTAAACACCTTCATAAACAAATTCAGGCCGAGAAAGGGAATCATTTGCCGAAAATCACAAAGCTAATTAGTGATAGAGCCTCAGGGAAGCACTTATCCTGGGTCTCATTCTGTTTTCTACTCTAGGGCACAAAATTGCTGGATCTGCCTAAACCAATCACAGTGAGTGGAAAGACCCAATGATTTGGCCCAAGAGGGGAGAAAAATAATAATAATTAATAATAATAATGATAATAATAAATGTTTCTAAAAATCCCTGAAAGCTGACATTTCTGGCATGCCCCCTGCTGTTCTCCCCCCCCACACCCCATGTGCTTTATGGGATCTGAGCTCCCTGACTCGGGAGGTCCTAGACAGCCTAGCGCACGCATCTGTCCCTCCAGGAAGGAGGGAGTAATATCAGTCATATCAACTTCCCCTCCAGAAACTGCTCTGGGCACAGTAGCTCACCACCACCTCTCTTGGTTGCTGAATGTTCTTGCAGGTCGATAATGACTAGCAGCATTTAGCCCTGTCCTCACTCACTAAAAGACTGAACCTGAGGTGTAACTGAAACCACAGATGGGAACACTTTCTTTCTAACATAAAGTGACAAGCGTTCATCATTTTCAAGCCGCTCCAAGCTGCCCTGCTGGGGGCACAGAAAGACAACCAGCTTCCAGGGGAGGGAATCGAGCCTCCCCCGCAACTTTCAAAAACCACAGGAGAGAGCGAGTCCCCAGGCTGCACAAAGTTCCTTTGAGAAGGCAAACGTGGGTTTATTTTAGCTCCTTCCCCGAGAGGGAACAGTGGGCTGGGAGACGCTGCCCGAGGGCACGGCCACCAGGGTGTTACTGTGGGCCATCTAAAGGCGCTGGGGCAGGAGGGGGAGGCCGGGTGGTGGCTGCACTGAATCAGCAGCTCCGGGACCAAGAAGGGACATCAGGCAAACCTCACCCACTTAAACATGCTTCCTCCTCCCGTAGAGACCATGTCTGATAGCCTCCTCACTTAAACTTCTTGGAGTGGTTTTCATACTGTTTATTCTTTCCTTCCTTCCCAGTGATCTCTCCCTCTCCCTCTCTCTCTCCTTCTCTCTCTCTGTCTGTCTCTCTCCCTGTCCCCTCCCTCTCTCTGTCTCTGCCTCTCTCTTCCTCTCTCTCTTTGTCTCTCTCTCTCTCCCTCCTTCCCTTTGTCTCTCTGTGTCTGTCTCTGTCTCTGTCTCTCTCTTCCTCTCTCTCTATCACTCTGTCTGTCTCTTCCCCTCTCTCTTTGCCTTTCTCTCTCTCTGTTACCAAAACTTACCACTTTTCCTGTTCGATCCCTGCAGAGAGCACCAATTTTATTTATTTATAAAACAGTAACAACAGTGAAATTACTGAGAACCATAAAAAACAGTTAAAAACTAAAAGCTTGAAGTGTTGATGCTCTCTGAAATTATCCTGATTTGATAGAGCTGGCATTGCCTTCCTCTGTCATGTGAGTAAAACATTATCTTTTCGTTTTTATTATTTTATTTTACTTTATTTTTTTAAAGATTTTATTTATTTTTTGACAGAGAGAGAGACAGCGAGAGAGGGAGCACAAGCAGCGGGAGTGGGAGAGGGAGAAGCAGGCTCGCCGCAGAGCAGGGAGCCCAATGCCGCAGAGCAGGGAGCCCAATGCGGGGCTCGATCCCAGGACTCTGGGATCATGACCTGAGCCGAAGGCAGACGCTTAACGACTGAGCCACCCAGGTGCCCCTATCTTTTTGTTTTTAAAGAAGCGGTTATATCGGGGTCTCTTTGATGATGTCTAAGGGTTGTTTCCTTTCTGTTAAGATAGAAAGTTCATTTTTGTACTCACAAAAGAAATTAAGGAATATCTACTCAATGTTCACAGCTCAGGATCTGTACTAACATTCCTCGTTACTTTTCTGCTCTGACTGCCCAGCTGAGCAGAAGATAAACACATTGTTATTTGTTATATTGCAAGTTGATAATATTAACGAGACAAACAAATGGAATGACCTGTCCAATTTTCCTCATGAACCAGAGATGAGTTGACCCAAACATCTTACTTCCCCCTTTTTTTTGTCCAAATCACCTGTTTTGGAATTAACCCGGGTTTGACTCTCCTTTCTTACACCTGTGAAGCAAGCATGTTGCCTTACTCCTCAGAGCCTCACTTTCTACTTTCTAAACATGGAGAACAGAGGAGCTGCTGATTCAGTGCAGCCACCACCCGGCCTCCCCTTCCTGCCCCAGCGCCTTTAGATGGCCCACAGTAACACCCTGGTGGCCTTCTCAAAGGAACTTTGTGCAGCTTGGGGACGCGCTCTCTCCTGTGGTTTTTGAAAGCTGCGGGGGAGGCTCAATTCCCTCCCCTGGAAGCTGGTTGTCTTTCTGTGCCCCCAGCAAGGCAGCTTGGAGCAGCTTGAAAATGATGAACACTTGTCACTTTATGTTATTTCTCCAGAGGCAGAGTCAAAGTGTTGTGGGCCGGACTGAACAAGAAAATATATATTTTAGCATGATATTTTGTATATAATAAGCCCTCAATAAGTGTAACATCCTTTAATTTCATAGAGCTACTGATAAGGTTTATGGTGCCCGGGCCAACTTGCAATTCCTGCTGAACAGAGCAGGTCACGGAGCTCAGAGAAAGTCAATGAACTGATCGAGATCACATAAATGGTGGGCATCAGCGGAAAGCCCTGGTTCACAATCAGGGGTCTTTTTGCCTCTTGGGCCATGTTCAGACATCTGGGGCCGTCACCACAGAGGAATTACAGTATTGGCATCCAGTGGGTAGAGGGTCAGGGATGCTGCTAAACACCCCATGATGCCTAGAACAGCCCCTTTAGCAAAGATGTGTCTGCACTAAAATGTTAATAGTGCCAAGGTTGAGCCACCCTGGTTTCAGATCTATGTATTCTGACACCAAATCAAGAGTTATTTTAATTCACCTCATATGTCCCAAAGTACCTCAAAGCACATTGTAAAACTAAAGCACTATTTTTGTTATTTGAAAGGCAGTATAATATGATAGAAAACTTTAAGGTTTGACATATCTGGGTCTGTTCTCAGCTCTGCCACTTATTAACATTTAATCTGAGTGACCTCAGGCAAAAATTAACTCATCCGAGCCCTGGTGTCTCTGTTTGTGAAATGTAAGAGGATGCTTCAAAAATTAGAAAGAATGTAAGTGACTGAGGACGATGCCAGTATACAACACAGGTCCCTTTGTGGCAGCTTTGACAAAACTACTGTTCTAGCTGACCTATCATTTGCAGATGTGAGTGTAGATACATGGGATAAATCTCATCTTTGTCAACAAGTATTTACGATTACCTACTATGTGATAAGCACTGAAGATGCAAAAATGAACCAAATGGAAATGTTCCTGTCATGATGCAAGTTACATTACAGATGAAGGGAAATGGATGAGACATAAGGATAAAGAAAGAAATCTCAGATAATTATAGATGGTGGTCAGGGCTGTCTTCTGGGAGGAGGCAAGGGGAGTAGAGATCTGAAGGGGGGGAAGGCACAAGAGTGAAGGGAAAGGAAGATCACCCAATAGAGAAGGACTAGCAAAGACAAATGCAGCAGGAAAGAGGTATTTGGGGAAGGAAAGCAAGGATGTGGGAGCATGGAGCAGCCAGAGGAAGGCTGTAGAACAAGGTCTTTCATCCTTCAGAGAACCGTGGGAGGAGTGTAAGAGGAATAATGAATTGTTAGTTGGCCCCAAATAATGCCCTTTGCAGGTTTCCACCTCCAAGAATAGACCATGAGGTTTATCACCCCAGAATCCTGCCTTGAACAGAAACCATCAACTGACTTGAGTTCTGGTGCTGGATCTCTATAGTCAGGCTTTGTTACAAAGAAACATACTGTTCTGAGTAGGTTTCATGGAGATTGAGAGCCAAGTGGGACCTACTTTCTTATTATTGAGGTAGACAGAACTCAGGGCATGGTATAGTGAAGGTTAAAATGTGCCTCTTTGGACCCCAGCAAATTTTGGGGAATTGATCAGAGGCAGAAGTAGACCGAGCAACTAAGATGGAGTGGTCTTCATTTGGCCCCAGCAAGAGTGAGGGCTTGAAACACATTCAGGAAGGTTTGGGGGAACTCAGAATATAATGAGGAACCAGTGACACGGTTCTCCAGGAAAAGCTTCAGAAAGCGGCCCTCCCCCAGGAGAAACACTCTCCATGGCACACTGCATGAGCAGAGGTGGGTGAGGCTGAACAGAAGTGGAGGGAGAAGGCTAGACAGCTGACTCCAAGGAGCTAGTGACAGTATCCAGAAGTTCCCCACCGACACGAGGAGGGAATGGAACATTACTGAGAGCACAGATGGTCCAGCATGTGCTGAGAGTCATTCCCTGAAAGAGGTTGCAGTGTGAGAGGATGCTTGTCTCTCAGTAGAAAAGCCAAGATCCGGAACTCCAGGCATGAGGTTCACATGCTGACCCCTGGGCAGTCTTCCGTTCAGGGAGCGCCCCAGACTGGTCATTGGCTCTTACCAGTGCAGACTCATGGATCTATGAGGCCCTCTTCCACATCTTGGTGAAAAATAAGGGTATGGGGAAAATAATCTGAAAGACTATTTAATGCTGAAAACATTTAACGCTAAAGAAATGTGTTATTCCAAAAAGATCACTTCAATTATTAGATAGGACTTAGCTTTCCAGATTGGACTAAATTTAGATTGTCTTCCAGGACCCACTGGAGTAGAAAGACTAAATAAGAAATAGAAAGAGAAAGGTATTTTTTTTTGTTTTTGCATATTTTAGTGTACTATGAATGCATGTGACCCCACAACAAGAAAAAAAATAATAATAAGGAGTTGAGCTGATAGCAACCTAGAAGTTTCCCAAATTTGAGTTGAGCAGAAAGGCAAAATTGTCTGTTTTTCTAAATAAAAGAAGAAAATCAGGTCAATATCAGATAGGAAAAGAAACTATCCTTTTTGTTAGAGGGCCAACTCCTTTATGAACACTGGAGATGTTTAATCTTGTCCTTTGTAACTGGTACCTGTCTTTTCCTTTTCTTTGTCTTTGGGGCAGGCACTGAGGGTCAGCCTGGCCCTCTGTCTACTGGCCTGTTCATATCTGATGTGTCAGTTCCCTGTTAGGAAGAGCCTATCTGTGATGAGATCTGCCAATTCTAACCCAGGGCTTATGACCAGAGTTGCTAGATAGAATAGAAGATGCCCACTTACATTTGAATTTCAAATAAATAACATTTTTTTTTAAGTATGCCCCAATGTTCCCTACAAATATTACATGAGACATAATTTTACTTAAAAAATATTGTTTACGTGTTTAAAATGTAATGGAAACTCTATATTTGTATTTGTTAATCTGTCAACCCTACTCTGAGCAATGGCAAACCTAGACCCTGATACTGAGCCAAGTGGAAGGGTAAATGGGTGCCCACCTCACTGTCCATCCACACTCTGCCCCAAATTGAGAGGCCAACCTTACCTCTAGTATTTATAGATGTATAAATACCAATGTAAATATAATTATTAACACAAATATATGTAAAACCAGGTTTTGGGGACATAGTAGCCTGGAAGTTTGAAAATGCCCAGCCACCCTGAAATTCACCATGGAAAGAGGAATGCCTTTTCTTCATATCAATGTAATTGGATGCGCAAGGATCTCCTGGTAGGTATCATTATGATTATTTCACCAAAGGGAAACTTAGATTCAAGGGGTAAAACAACAGTGAATCATTGTAAAAAGTGAACTAGATTTATAGTGAATAGATTTATAGCTTATAAGACCAAAATTTGAATTTCAACTCTACCCAGATATTACTATGAGAACTACCTTGACATTTTTAAGTCTCTAATTGTCATATTCAGGAAAATAAGACATGGAACACTGGGTAGAGGGAGTATTTCATGTATTGATGTACACAAAGTACCAAATAGCACTTATGGAGGTACTCAAAACATGATGGCTACTGGCATTAAATTCTATGTGGTTAAGTTTCCCATAAATAGTGATGCCATGACTAAAACTAGGAACATGGTACATAGCATAATCATGGGCACATGGATATATTTTAAAAAGCTGATTTGAACTCATGTCCAGTATTCAGATAACTCTTTCAGATTAAGCATGTGCTTTCTTTATAGCCCTATTTTGAAATGCAAATAGTAATGGGGTACTCTAGTAATATTTTGAATCATGGACACTTTTAATGAATTAAATTTATTGAATCAATTTTCTCATCAACAGCAGACTCTGGGCCAGAGAAATGTCCTGGGTATACTAGTAATGTCTTCTTGTAGGGTGAACCCAAGCTTTGGGTCACCTCTGAGTAAAGATGGATGGAGAAAGTACTAGAAGAGGAGGTAGTGACATGAACAAAGTTAAGGGTGTGGGAAAACCTGGAGCATAAATGAGGCTATTGAAGGTCAGTGAGTGATTGTAGGAACAATTTTGATTCAAACCACTTTGGTGGCAAATTATCTTCCCCAATCCCCACCCCTTTAAGAAGTATAGGGATAGCCACAGTATTTCCTAATGAGGCAGAATCAAAGGAGTAAAGTTAGTGAAATATATATTTGAGTGAAACTCAACCTCTTTTTTTACACTGGAATTAACAGCCAGGAGTCCTGGGAGGTGGGAAGGGGAGGGCTGAGCGTGAGGGCCACGAGTTCACACCACACATCCCTCTGTGCCAAGGACTGTTGACATCACGCCTATTTCCAGCTCCAAACCACCTCTGGACTCCTGCTAGGAGAATTACCTCTGAAGCGGTTTCTGTGTATGTAGAAAATCAAATACATTACCTGCATTTTCTTTAGTGTTCAATGTAATTATACTTATAAGTATATTAAGTGAAATTTCTCTAAACATTTAAGCTTACACAACTAATAAATCAAAATGTAAACTCTACTAATCCTCTTACACATTTAAAAGTTAATTACAAACCTTAGTCAAATTCCTGTCTCAATAAAAGCATAAGCTTTAATGTGCCACATTCCCCTAAGTGCTTCAGACACCTTAAAATAAGCATGATATTCACAAATTATCACAATAATTATCAAACATTTATATTTACACTCAACCTATGAGAAAATTAGTAATTCTATAGATTTAGCTAATTTCTTATTTATTTATGTACCTTAATATATTTTAATGCATCTTTCCAAGTTACAGTCCCCTACCAAACAAAATGATTACAGTAGACCTACGGAACTTGTAGAGTTATCTGTGAATTGATTATTGACCTGAACAAAAGACACAGTTGGGACTTCAAGGTGACTCAAACCCTAGCAGCTATTTCTTACCTGGGTTCCTCTTAGAATCATGAGTGACTTATTATGTCAAGAAGAATGTCCCCAGACATGTCTTTTCCTGCAACCTGATGTCTTTGCACTCTTCCTTCATTACATCTGTGATATAGAATATGTTATAGGCTGAATTGTATCCTTCTCTGAATTCATAATTGGAAGTCCCAACCCCCCAGGACCTTATAATACAACTGTATTTGGAGATAGGATCTTCAAAGGTGTAACTAAATTTAAGTGAGGTCATTAAGGTGGACCCTAATCCAAATGACTGGTGTTCTTTTTTTTTTAACTTTTTTTAAAGATTTTATTTATTTGTTTGACAGAGAGACAGCGAGAGAGGGAACACAAGCAGGGGGAGTGGGAGAGGGAGAAGCAGGCTTCCCGCTGAGCAGGGAGCCCAATGCGGGGCTCAGTCCCAGGACCGTGGGATCATGACCTGAGCCGAAGGCAGACATTTAACGACTGAGCCACCCAGCTGCCCCATGACTGGTGTTCTTATAAGAGCAGGAAATTGATCTTGATGGGGCTCAGGGCAAGCTTCCCCAAAATATGCCAAAGTGGCATATTGATTACTTTGACTCAAGTTACTTGAGAAACAACCGGTGCAGGAAGGACATTCTGACTCTCCTCTCTGTCCCCGGGAAAGCAGGAATAAATCTCTCATGTTAAGGGTCCCCTCCCTGCACCAGGAGGTAGAGAGACATCCTTATCACCAGAAACAGGGAATTCAGGGCCCAGACACTGCATAAATAAACTCTGCTTAGTTTCTTCACTAATTAGTACTAATTAGTACCCAAGCCTAAGTGTTTTGTCTTGTTAGTTCTACAGATTTATTGTATCTTTGTCTAAAAAGTATAAAAACTGCCTGCTTTGGTCACTTCTTTGGGTCTCATATTTCTATGACCTCCCATAAGTATGAATTAAATTTGATTTTCTCCTGTTAATCTGTCTTATGCTAATTTAATTATTAGACCAGCCAAAAGAACCAAAAGGGGCAGGGGTAAATTTTCCTCTCCCTGATGGTCTCCAAAGAGTCTTGATTCTCTTTAGTTCAAGAACTACCTAGGATTGTAGAATAAGATGTGGCTGTTCAGTGTCCTTACCATGCTTTCCACGTGAGTGCTAGGGCATGGGAAGACACCACTGCTAGACCACTCTAGGGACAGAAGGGAAAAAACCTATTTATAGTCAAGGTTATGAATTGACTATACAATTACATCTCTAATTTAACTTTAGGATTAATAAGTTATTTCAATTTATTTCCACTTCAGTATGCCTAACTTGAATTGTAACCCACCACCCCAACTGAAATTGTGTCTCCTTTTATTTTTATTTTCTCTTTATGTTCCATTAACCACCATTTGTAATGACATTATTGGCCCTAAAGAATTCAAAGCACCTCATAAATTGCCTCTATTTATTCTTTCTCAACTGTTAGTATAGATACAATGTAATTCAGCATCTTACACAGATGTTATGAACACCATCCATATAGCACTGGGTCCCCTAGTGTTGTATTTCCCAAGCCTGTGGCCTAATTTTCTAAGGATGCAATTTACAGGTTGAATGACCTTTACCCACTCTCATCTCTGGACCTTGTTTAACTGATCTATAATGTATTTTTTTAAAAGATTTTATTTATTTATTTAACAGAGAGAGAGACAGCAAGAGAGGGAACACAAGAGGGGGAGTGGGAGAGGGAGCAGGGCTCGATCCCAGGACCCTGGGATCATGACCTGAGCCGAAGGCAGACGCTTAATGACTGAGCCACCCAGGTGCCCCTATAATGTATTTTTTTTTTTTAACAAACCAACAAACAAGAAAGAGAGAAGAGAAAAGAAAAGAAAAAGAAAAAGGCAGATCTCAAATTCTGTGATTTGGGAATGAGCTAAGTCTGGGATCAAATCTGCTTCATTAACTAAAAGATCTTGAGAGAGTGAATATAGAGCTGAGACATCTCCCGTCCTATAAAACCAAACACTGAATGGCACTCAGCCATTCTTTCCCCATCTGAACCTGAAGATTAAAAGGATTAAACTGTGTGAAAGCACTTTATAAACTTAAAGCATGTGTAAATTGTCTGCATTTTTATGACGAATTGCCCCTCGTGAGTTATTTCAGGCCCTAAAGTGTTAAGTTGCTCACCTGAATATGGGCAGCGAGGTCCCCACGAAGTCTGCGTATCCTGGATTTCCAATTCAGTGCTCTATCCACCCCCAGATTATGCGGCATTTCAAATATGAAAGTGAATTCCGTGGATGAGAAGCAATCATTCACCCATGGGCCAGGCTCTCATCTTTGCCTGCACACCTGTCAAGAAGAGATCCAACCGGACAGGCCCCACTTACCTGAGATAAAGGCCAGTCCACGAAGGACTGTGATGCCAGGTGCTCTGCCCTTAAGTTGTGCAGCAGACAGCTGCTTTAAGGTTGTAAGGCACGCAAGCCTTCCTGGTCTATTTTATTCATGCCGGTTCCCAAGGATGACACTCCAAACTCGGAATGAGAGGCACACCTTTGTTCCCATTCCAGTATAACCAAAGAAAGAAAGCTCGTGATACAGCAGTTTAATTAGAGTATGCAAATCACTATGCTCCCATTTCCCTCCTGTGTGTTCCAGGTCCTGCCTTCTTTACAAGAGGAGAACACAGCTCAGGAAAGGGGAGGCTGGAAACAAATAAAGCGAGCAGTCTGCATGCCTCCACAGCAGTGTGGCGGAAGGGTGGTGAAGGGTGAAGGGCTACAGACTCGCTGCCACAGGGTGCCATCCCGTGACAGCAGTCTCATGTTGAGCTTGTGGGGTGTCTCTTTGGCATGGCTGAAAAGTGAAAAGCGTGCCTTGCAAACAGTATGTGACTTTTGTAAATTTATTTTTAATAAGCATACATTACAGTATTCTTTTTTATGTACAGTTTTATGAGACCGGACATAGGCCAGTGTAACCACCACCACAATCAGGATACCAGACAGCTCCATTAACACACAGCAACTGCTTTCTATTCAAACCCTTTGTATTCAAATACTCCACCTACCCTGTAACCCTGGCGACCACCCTCAGTTCTTCATCCCTATAGATTTGCCTTTTACACAATGTCATATAAATGGAAATCTGGCTTTGTTCATTTGCATTATGTGTAATGTATTTGAGCTTCATCCCTGTTGTTGTGTGTATCAGTAATTTGCTCTTGTTTGTGGCCCTGGGGCATTCTATTGTATGGGTAGACTAGTGCTTGTTCATCCATTCATCAGTTAAAGGACATTTGGGTTGTTCCCAGGTTTTGGTGATTATCAATGAAACTGCCATAAATATTTACATACATGTTTCTATGTGACCTAAGTTTTGGTCCTTGGGTAAATACATAGAAGCAGAATTGCTGAATCATGGGATGAGTACGTGTCTAACTTTATAAGACATTGCGAAGCTATTTTCTAAAGTGATGGTACCATTTTGCATCCCCACCTGCAATGTATCACAGTACTGATCTACCACCTCACCAAACTTAGTATTGTCAGGTATTATTATTGTTGTAGTTATAGCAATTCTAGAGAGTGTGGAGTGGCATTTCTTTCTGGATTTAATCCTCATTCTCCTTATGACTGATGATGTTGAGCATCTTGCTTACTTGTGATCATCATCTTACTTGCCATCATCTCTTTTCTTTTTTTTTCTTTTTTAAAGATTTTATTTATTTATTTGAGAGAGAGAGAATGAGAGACAGAGTGCATGAGAGGGAGGAGGGTCAGAGGGAGAAGCAGACTCCCCGCCGAGCAGGGAGCCCGATGCGGGACTCGATCCCGGGACTCCAGGATCATGACCTGAGCCGAAGGCAGTCGCTTAACCAACGGAGCCACCCAGGCACCCATCCATCATCTCTTTTCTTTAATGAAATGTATATTCAAACCTTTTGTCCGATTTTAAATGAGTTATTTTCTTATTCCCAAATTCAATAAATATTTCTAAGCTTACATTTTTATTAACTAAATTTTATTAAGTAAAAGCCGAATAGTCACAATTATTATAAACATAATTTAAATCACTGATAGCAACAGAAAGCTAGATTTTAAGAAACCCAAATATTTATAGTTCTAGAACAATGCTTCAGAAAGTTTAGTGTGCAAATGAATCACTTAGGGATCTTGTTAAAAATGTAGATTCTGGGGCGCCTGGGTGGCTCAGTCGGTTAAGCGACTGCCTTCGGCTCAGGTCATGATCCTGGAGTCCCGGGATCGAGTCCCGCATCGGGCTCCCTGCTCGGCGGGGAGTCTGCTTCTCCCTCTGGCCCTCCCCCCTCTCATGCTCTCTCTCTCTCATTCTCTCTCTCTCAAATAAATAAATAAAATTTAAAAAAAAAATGTAGATTCTGACTCAGTGAGTCAGGGCTTGAGCCTGAGAATTTGTATTTCTAATAAGCTTGCAGGTGACACTGATATCAATGATGCCTACATCACATTTTAGCTAAAAAGTGTCTAAAAGATCTTGGTTCAAATCCCCTTTTATAACCCCAAAACTGGCCAACACTGATCATGTAATTAAATCTTCCTTTACTTTTGGAAGAAAAAGGAATATGAAATTAATAAAGATCTCTAGATGTACTGCTAGAACTTGAATAGGTATGTCACAGAGTTCCTGTGCCAAATATCTGTCCAAAATTATGCTGTCACGTTGACTGATTTTGCCAATAAAGAATAGAGGGATTTCCTCATTGAAGTTACTCCAATAAAGAAATAATTATCTAGGTCCCTTATTAGAATCAATTATTTTTTTACCCTCAGAATACTTTATTGTAGTCACTGGTTGAAGTAAAAACTTTTTTTTTAATGTTTCTCCCCATTATGTGGAAGCAGGTGGGCTGTGTTCAACCAGGACCTTATTTTATTGTCCAAGTCTCTTTGAGGCCTGGAATTTCTGTCTCATTGTTAATTTTAAAAGAATTGGAATCCTACTAGCCAAAGAAAAAAAGTATTTATGATTTTGGGAAATCCAAACACTTGTTGTGAAAGGGGTTATATACACTTTAGTGGGTAACCAAGATGAGCCATTGAGATTCACGAAGAAAATATTAAAACTTCTATTTTCATTCATTGTTAAATTAAAAAAATAGGAAAATGGCATTTCACAGTTGTTGAGTATATCAATGGACACATGGGTCTTCATTCTGTCTCTATGCCATAAAGTAGAAGATAAAGAATTCAATTTTGGACATAAGTTTTAAGTATCTGAGAGATATTTTAATGGAGATGTTGAGTAAACAGACTGGCAGTCACAAGAGAAGGAGGGCTGGACCCATAAACCAACAAGGAGCCATAATGGAGAGAGAGTGGGTAGGATTGCTTCAGTAACAAAAGAAGGCATTCATGGGAGGGAGTTCTAACACTTAGAGTTTCAGAAGAAGAGTAAGAACAATCAAGAAAAACTGAAGAAGAGGCAAAGAAGTCAAGAATGGCACGGGGAAGCAAGCAGGCTCCCGGGAGAATGGTATTTCAGAAAATATGAGACAGATGGGGTGCCTGGATGGCTCAGTCAGTTAAGCTAAGCATCCAATTCTTGATTTCTTCTCAGGTCATATCTCGGGGTCATGGGATTGAGCCCCCCCCGCCGCCACCACCACCAGGCTCTGCACTCAGCACAGAGTCGGCTTGGGATTCTTTTCCTCTACCCTTTTCCCCATTTGAGTGCTCTCTCTCTCTCTAAAATAAATAAAAGCTTCAAAAAATTAAAAGAAAATAGTAGACAGAGTGTCAAGAAAGACTGATTAACCCTGTGAATTATTGTTGGAAGCCTTAGTAAAACGAAGGCAGACATGCCTATTAGATTTGGTTACTGGGATCAATGCTACTGGTGACTTCAGCAAGAGGGGGGCTATCTCTAAAGATCCCACATGCAAAATGGAAGCACATTTACTGTTGTTGTAAACAAAATTTGTTTTATTTGTGTGTAAATAAATACATGCATGCTCCAAGTAAAATTTGGGGGAATTAAAGAATTGAAAAAGGTGACAAACAGAAATGTGCTTTAAATTGATTACCAATAACCCTATCATCTAAAGGCAATTTCTGTCATAATGTTGTGTGTCTAACTCCTGTGTCTTCTTACTTGGTACGTTTTTTGTTTTTTAAAATCTCTTCCATATAATTGCGAGTATATTTTATGCACTGATTTTTCACTTCACTTTTTAACAAACACATTTTAAATGCTTTGTAAGCATAGCATACCATAAAGTGAACATACCATATAGATATTCATCCCATTTAGATTGTTTCCAATTTGAAGGCTATTATAAATAAAGCTGAATGAACATCTTTTTGTACAAACCTTCCCCCCAATTATTTTAGATTATTTTCTCACAGAGGAAAATCCATCAGGAAATTTTTAAGTCCTATTATTATGAAGACCTTCAAACTCTAAGGAAGGACCTACTTTATTTTTTTTTCTTTTTTTTTTAAAGATTTTATTTATTTGACAGAGAGAGACACAGCGAGAGAGGGAGCACAAGCAGGGGGAGTGGGAGAGGGAAAAGCAGGCTTCCTGCTGAGCAGGGAGCCCAATGCAGGGCTCGATCCCAGGACCCCGGGATCATGACCTGAGCCGAAGGCAGACGCTTAAGGACTGAGCCACCCAGGTGCCCCAGGAAGGACCTACTTTAAATGAATATTTGTGTGCTATGGATGAAGAGAAGGATCTCAAATTGACCCCAAAACAAGATAACCCTTGGCAGTTTTAATTCAGCAATTTCCATGAATACACCTTCTAATTTCCTTTTTCTCGTGATTTGGAATATTACTTTTCCATCTCTTCCTCCAAAGGTCTAAAATTTCCCTAGTACTGAGAAAGAGAGCATCACTTCCAAGATAAATGAGAAGGGAAGGTCCAAGACAAGAAGAAAGAAGAGAAGGCTGTTTGCTGCCATTAATTTTAAGAAAGTCTTTGAGTCTTATATAAACTTCTCTTTTTCTCCAAATATTTGCATTGTCAAAAGCTGGAGCACTGGCATAGTAGACACTTACCATTTGTAGCTTCTCTGACAACTGACCTCCCCTGCCTGCTCTCTGCAGTCACCCACTTGGGAAACCCCTATTGATAGTCTTAGGGAGAAGCATGTGCCCCTCCCTAGAAAAGGAAAAGCAACCACAGTTCTTCTAGTCCTGGTTGAGTCACCAGGGGGTTAGCACATGGACTGGGCCCAGCAAGTGGACAATCAATGCTGGGGTTTTGCTCTTGAGAGAGCAATGCAATCATATGGGAACAGAGGTCAATCATCATTGTGATGGTGGTCTGAGCAGACCAGCCCATGCCTCTGTTTGATCTCTGCTGCAGTCCTTGATGGTTAGATCTTCCTGGTGCTTACGCATCTCCACATCTGGTTCTCCTTGTTGTTCTATGAACGCTGAGAATCCTTCAATAATCCCTCGCCTATGTTAACATTAGTCAGTCTTCATTGTTTGTAAGGAAGTCTCTGCTTAGGCCCAATAAGCAGGGTCAGGCCACATGTAAGATTTTGGACTTTGTCTTTAGAGCAATAGATAACCACTAATGGGTAAGAATTCTAACAGCACAGGACAAATTATCTGTTGCTAGGGGAGGAGGATGGAGACCTAAGGAATGAATGAGCATTAGGTAGAAAGAGTGTCAGCAGGAACAAAAGGCAAACACAGGTGAAGTCTTCCGGACTGCAAGGAGCAGAAAGTAGGCTACTTACCAGGAGCAAGGGCACTCTCACTTCTGCATCATTCAGAGGCTCTGGAGACCAGGGAAGCAATGTCAGGGGACAACATGTGTCTGGAAGCAGTTACAAGGACAAATGAGGACACCTGGAAAGGCTCTTTATGCATCTCCTATGTAGACTCATGGAGCTGTGTTTCATCTACTTCATTGGGCCAAACATAATGAAGAATTTCATAATAATCTGTTCTTCTGACAGCTCTCAACCCCTCAATACTCATTTCTGACATGGTGGATAGAAATAGGCCACACCAGCCACCTCTCCCACCTTCAAGAAGAGTTTCCTAAGTTTCACTGATAAGATTCATCTGCAATTCTAATCAAAAAATTAACTTCCCAGGCTCTTCTTTCAGAAGTTCTGATTCAGGGGGACAAGGGTGGAAACTGAGAATGATTTTCAATGAGTTCTGTCATGTGATACTTGTCATCATGGAAGTTTGAGAAATATCCTGTGAAGTCTCTTACCTGATGAAGGTATGGAATAGACACCTCACAGGGATTTCCCTGGTCATCCGTAGTTTCATCCCACAAAGTGGTGATTTGAAGTCCAGAGGAAGTGTTCTTGATTTTTCATGTACCAGCATCTCTTGGAGACTTGTAACAATGCACATTGCTGGTCACACCCCCAGAGTTTCTGATTCAGAAGGTCTTGGTTGATATCTGAGGATTGGTAGGTCTAAAAAACGCTCAGGTGCAGCTGAGGCTTCTGGTCCTGGACCGCATTTTGAGAACTACTGACGTAGAAAGAATACAATGTGCCCAGGTGCTCAACACAAAATTATTACTTACCGATTCCTCCAGAGGAAACCCCCTCCCAATCAACAACCCCTCAGAACAGGACAGGGGATCCTCTCTACAGAGTTATAAACCCCGAGGCCCCAGAGACCTAGACCTCCTTCCCCACGATACATCAGAAAACGAAACCTAAAATTCTCAGCGTGGTCAACAAGGAGACTCAGAGATGCAGTCCCAATCCTAACCCTTTATGGAATAAATGAAAGCAAAGTAGGAGATCAAAGGGAGATGGATATCTGTAGAGAGGTGATGTTTCTACAGTACAGCTTTGGGAGACCCATGGCAGAGTTAAAACAAGGAAACTGAGGCAAAACTACCATGGCCTTGAGACACATCCGTGCATGTTAGGGAGTGGGTAGCTGAGATATAGGGAAGGTTATGCTGAATGTGGTGCCAGGGTGGGGGCTGGGGAGTGTTGACAGAGTCAGGCTAGAGCTCCCCACTCTCCCCCGCCATATGCCACGCTCTGGTGGGACACAGAGCATCATGCACAGAGTTAGGACCACAGGATCTGAAGGATCTAACTTCGGGAGGGCTTTGGGTAAATGCCAGACAATGCAATGTTCTAAGCACTTCTCATGAAATAACTCTCTTAATACTCACACTAACCCAACAAGTAGATACAACAAACATTGCCTTTTACAGATTAAGAAATAGGGTCACAGAGAAGCCACGTATCCTGGTGGAAGTCACAAGGTGAGCACTCAGTGCACTCAAATCCAGGTTGTTTGACTTCAGAGACTATAGGCCTAACTCAACATACTGCTGTTGCTTCTTAACAGAACACATATTTCTTTTTTTTTTAAAGATTTTATTTATTTATTCATGAGAGACAGAGAGAGAGGCAGAGGGAGAAGCAGGCTCCCAAGGAGCAGGGAGCCCGATGCGGGACTCGATCCCAGGACCCTGGGATCATGACCTGAGCCGAAGGCGGACGCTTAACCATCTGAGCCACCCAGGCGCCCCAGAACACATATTTCTTGATCATCTGCTACCTTCAAGTCATTATTTTAGCTACTGTGGGTGGGGGCTAGAGGAGGGGGAAATAAAATAGATACTTCCCTTGCCTTGAAAAGAATGAAATCTGGTAGGATGGACAGACCCACTTACAGCGAACTCTGAAACAAGGCAGATTGCAAGTGTAGGCTTCTATGTTCTGTCAAAAGCTACGGGGATACCGGGATACAGAGAGAGAACCGTGGGGGTGGATGGTAAGTCATGGAGACCCTGGTATCCTTTATTCTAGGCCCTAAGTGGATTGTAAGGAAAAAAAATAAAAACCAGTCCCTCCAGTGTTGACGCTTGAAAGAGGATATCTGGGAGGAAGAGCCAGCTGATTCTGAGGCTCTGACCTCATTTTTCAGATTCTCCTTTCCTTTGCACCCTTCTCTGGTTCCCGCTATCACCATCCTGCTGGCTTCAGAGGGTAGTAATCTTTTTCAAACACTCTGGCCCAGACAAAAAAACCTTTCTATTAACTCCCCTCTGTACAGCTGAGGCCAGGCTGGAATTAACAATAATGAAAATCAATAAGCCCTTCACTAAATGCTCAGGCACAGAAACAAGAAAATAAACTGTCTTTTAATATCAAAACTCTGTCTAAGAGGACTGCTCTGTCCACACAGAAACCCCTGGGGGAAGGACATGATGCCTGCAATGATACCTGCTCTTCTTAGACCCTGGAATCCTTGAGTTCACAAATGCTATTCTCTTCCCTGTTTGTTATATGGACTCCTCAACATCTAGACAAAGAGATGGAGAATTGTCTTCCTTGGATCTGGTGCCTGCCCTCTCAGGTCCAGCCTCCCATGTTCTAACTCACCTCTGCTCCAAGCAATTGGAAGTAATGGACTTTCTCCTCCAGACTTTCCTTTATGGCCTTTCAAAGAACACCATGGCTACCTTGTCTGAAATCAAGTCTAGACACTTGTTAATTAACTGCCTGAGTTTGATCCAGGTACTTCATCTTCCTGAGTTTCTATTTTTCTGTTGGTGAACTTAGGGGTGTGAATTAGTAGTTAACTCAGTCCCATTTCTGACCTTTCTATAATTCTAGGCCCATTTGTGGCATGACTCAAGTTGCTCATTGCATATATTTTGCCTCAGCAGTAATACATTAAGGAAAATTGCCTGAACCTGAAAGGTCAAGTCTATGAGGAGGACCCATGTGCCTAAGCTCAAAGATCCATTGCTTTTAAAGACCTAGACTGGGTGAGTGGGACCCGGGCTCCTGGATTCTCTGTATTTACAAACATAGTATTGAGGATGCATTAAGACTAAGGGAATCCAGGGGCCCTTTCCATCTCTGGCAAGCTCAGCCACATGTAAAAATAGTGTGGACAGTACAAATACAAAGGCTGAGTCATCAGCTTTTCCCTCAGGCCCCAGCGTTCAGTCTGTGAGCCATCAGAAATGACAAGCAGGATTCAAGCTAGTGCTTTCCTATGATCTACAAACCATTGCCCTGGTCATTCACCACAGGGCCATTAGCACATGTATGGAAGTGACAGAATTTTAATATGAGGATGATGATGATGATGATAAGGCTCAAGCCCACAGAGGATAAAGCCCCAGTGGAAATACAAAGTGGCCTGCGGTGACCTTATTGACCTCACCGTCATCATATCTACTATGTGTTGAAGGCCACACTATTGGCTGGAGGTATTTCACCAGTCAGGGGCCTAGAATAATGCATACTTCCTCTTTGGCAGGGGCTCTGGGAGAGCCAGACCTGGAAGATAACAGAACCAAGGTGGAAGTGTCTCTCAATGAGAGTAAAGGCGGGATCAAAACCAGAATCAAAGTTAGGAGACCAGGACAGCAGGAAACAAATATTGAGATCTGGGTGTAGAACCAAAGGATCCAGAAGGTAGAAGAAGAGGAGAGCCGGGACCATTGAATGAGATAGATGAGCAGAAGGTTATTCTGGGCAAATACTAAAAAAAAAAACAAAACAAGAACCAAAAAACTCTATTTCTGAGATTGGATATTAAGGTGGCTTTTTACATCCTGGTGGAATAGTACATGGGAATCATGAAAGTCTCTGTAAGTCAGTCCAGCTCATCAAAAAGAGACAATGGGCTTGCGTTTTCTGGGTTTCATGGTGCATTGGCTTCTAACTGAATTTGGTTTTCTTTCTTTTTTTTAATCATTTTTATTTATTTATTTGAGAGAGAGAAAGAGAGAGCACAAGCTGGAGAGGGGCAGTGGGAGAGGGAGAAGCAGGCTCCCCACTGAGCAAGGAGCCCAATGTGGGGCTCGATCCCAGGACACTGGGATCCTGACCTGAGCTGAAGGCAGATGCTTAACCAACTGAGCCACCCAGACGCCCCTGATTTTGGTTTCTACCACCTAATTGCAAGTATATTAGCTACATATCACTGAGTTAACAATTTACAACAAACTTAACAGCTAAAAACAACACACATCGATTTTATCAGTTTCTGGGGATCAAGAGTTCAGTCCCAGCTTCTCTTGGTTCTCTGCTTCAGAGTCTCACCTAAAAGCTACAATCAAGGTGTTGGCCAGGGCTTCAGCCTCACTTCAAGGTTTAACTGGGGAGAAAGTCCTCTTCTGGCCCCACGTGATTGTTGGAAGCATTCTGTTTCCTACAGGCCATAAGAGAGAGAACCTGAGTGTCTTGCTGACTATCAGTTAGAGGTTACTCTCATTTCCTTGCCATGTGACTTTCCCTGAAGGGCAGCTCACAACACGTGTGGCTTCTTTGTAGCCAGCAAGACAGTCTCCTAGCAAGACAATTATAATCTCATGTAACATAATTGTGTGCATGCAATCACCTCTATTCGATCACCTTTGCCATATTCTAGTGTTTTGAAACAAATTAGAGGACACATCACACTCAAGCAGAAGGAATTATGCAAAGGCTTGAATACTAGGAGGTGGAGATTATGGGAACCATCTTAGCCTCTGTCATACATAAATAGATCTGCTAGTTGGGACTGGATCTCAATGCTACTCTACTGTTCTCCTTGAGAAATTAAACAAAGACACCATAATATGTGATACAGTTAAGCACAGGCTCCTGAACCAGACAGCAGATCTCACTGGGTGGGCAGAGTTGATGGGACAAGGTTGTTTCTCCTTCCTGTTGGCTCGTAGATGAATTTCCATCCCCGGGAATAAATCCTTTCTTTTCCCAAATAGACAGGAACCATGGACCAGATGAAATGAGGCAGAGAACTTAACAAATACAAGTACTAGGAGCTATATTGGGGTCCCCTAAACCTACTGCACGAGTTGAGACAAATTTGGGTAATAAAGGCTTGTGAATAAAGCTTAAGGGATTTGGTTGACTCAGTATGAGTCAGCAGTGTGATGTGGCTGCCAAGAATAGCGAAGGCTGTGTTAGACTCAGTGTAATTAGTCCAGATGGAGGATTCGTCCAGAGGAGATGACCCTTTCTCACTTTGTGCTTCTGTGGCCCACACATGAAGGCTGATGCTAATTCCAGATCCCACATTCTGGGAGGGACATGGTCAAACTAGTGTACCTGCAAAGGAGAGTCCTTTGGTTAAAGGTTAAAGAGGTTGAAACCATGGAAGATAACAAAAAGAATGAGGACTGGGAATATTTAATCTGCAAAGGCAAGCTCCTGAACTGGATAAGATTGTTGTTTTAAAACACTAGAGGGCTGTCTTATGGACAAGATATTGGAGGGGGAGGGTCTTATATGAGCCCAAGGGATAGAACCAATGTCCACAGTGGAAGTCTTGGAGGATCAGATGTCTGCTCAGAGTGAGAAACATTTCCCAGTGGTCACAGCTGCCATAGCAGAGGACAGATGCTTCTCACTGGAGGGCTTCATTGTGTCTTTCAGTCATTCAACAAACACTTCTTAGTTCCAACTGACTGCCAGGGACCAAATTATGCAGATGCCAACAAAGAAAATTCATCCCCTGTTTTCAAGAACTGTACCTTGAAGACAAGAAAACAAACCATTTCAAAGAAAGACTGAAAGTAACCAACAACCCCCAGCCGTCAGACATGTATTTCTTGGTCACGTCATATGCAGGAGGCCACAGCTTGCTTCCTGTGGTTCTGTGTACCTTCTCATTCTGGGACTTGGGACAGAAGAACAAAAGTGCTAGTGGAAACTTGTGATGCCTTTGAAAGCTTCCGCCCCAGGTAGGCTAATCTGCTGCTCGCATTGGCACTGGCCACAGCGTGTCAATGCCAAATCTTGCCACAGGGGGCACTGTGAGCCACACTGCAACAGGCATGTATGCTCTACAGGGAAAAGGAAGCAAATGATCAGCAAAAGTAGCACAGTTTCCTACAGCGCCCTAGGAGTCATTCTGAGGGTGTTGAGAGGACAAGATTTTGTGGAAGACGCAACTATTTAGAAGGGGCTTCAAGGAAGAGGGGAATTACTCTTGACTGTGTTGGGCCAATCCCTCTCTCTTTCTAAAATCTCTCTATGCTCACACTTTTATGCAGTCTAATCCGTATCAGTGTTAAGTGTTCATAAATTAGTTAGCTCTGGTCTGAGCGGGATGGTTTCCTTGCCTGGGAAGAGGAGTGAAAAAGTAAACAAAATTTCCACTCGGGGAGCGAAATCTACAGAAATTTAAATGAGGTAAATGAAATTTAACAGTTGAGAAATTACAACTGTGAAGAAGTAGGTTAATCCAGGGACGAAAGGGAGTGAATCAAGAGAAACATATAAGAAGCTGAATTTAATTAAGGGACCTAGAAAGAAGATATTAGTAGCCATTCTCCATGAGGAATAATAAATGAAAGATTGCATGTCATTTGGGGTTGTAAAGGCCTAAATTATGGTCCTCCTCATGCTCCACTCCTGAAAAAATTATTTATTTAATCTGTCTGTGAAAATTTCACAGATGGAGGGAGCAAAGCAGGCTGATTACAGTGTGTTTATTTGTTTGCTTATAAGGAATTCTTATTGCCTTGGCCACCAGGAGCAAAACAATTCCCAGTACGGGAGAACAGAAAAATGGTCCCTTTTTTCCTAAGTGTGGCTGGTGAACCAAGGGAAGTTGGATGAGGCAGGAATGGGCACGTTGCCCAAAATACTTCATTGCTCACATTGCACGTCCTTTAATTTTTAATATATTTTATTTCTGTGTTCGGCAAGGTTTTGTTTTTTTAACCTCCTGGTGCAAAATCATTCGGTTAAAACCTCTGGAATTAACATGCCAAACGCCAACTGCAATGTGTAAGGGCTGTGAGATACTTCTCCAGTGATTTTCAATTTGAAAACTTGAAAACCTGTTCTCCTCAAAGGAAAAGCACAATTTTAATATTTTAAAAATAGTGTGGTGATGGTAATAAAATGATAGCAGTGTTTCCCTCTAAAGCTACCTTTGGGGTCCTGGGTGGGCCCCGTGAGGGGTGAAGGTGGTGAGTGCCAGTCCTTCTGGCCATGCGAGACGAAGTCACATAAATAGAAGCGACCACCAAGAAAAGAGGCAGATCTGAAGTAAGACAAAAGCATTTATTGGATTTCTCAGAATCGCAATTTGGGGAGCAGAGATTTGGGTAGAAACCCAAGTCGTGTCCACTAGGGAACAAAAGTCAAGGGTTGTTAAAGACAAAAAGGAATGCTTGTATACATCGTTTACAAAGAATTTGGATTGATGTTGATGGCAGAAAACTAATCTTGGCTACCTGTAATTGGTTGCTAAAGCTTTCATTCACTAAGGAAAAGGCTATTACTGTGGCAACTTGCAAGTTTTTGTGCAGAGTCCTTGGATTACTTGCCATTTGGCCCAGTTCAAAAGTTCATGGTTCCATCCAGTGAGAACATGCATAAGGCCCACCTCCTTAATGATTTCCTGGCTCCATCGTAAATACCTTGACATAAGTAACTCTATTTTATTTCAACTCTCACAGAAAGAGGAAGGCCTCTTTGGAGTTCTGTGTCCACAACCTGCTAGCAGTGGTCTCGGCTAATAAGAATAAAGCATTTATTACACACGCTGAGTGCCACATATGGTTCTAAACTCTTACATGGATTCACTCATATAATCCTGGTGACAATATCATGTGAGATAGATATTCTTTTCTTTCCCATTTTCTAGATGAGAAAACTGAGGCCCAATAACTTGTCCCAAATATGTAAAGATCTTCTATAAGTTGATAACAAAAAGATAACCCAATAGGGGAAATAAATGAGCAAAAGATATGAATTGGCACTTCATAAAAGGGGATATCCAAATAGTCCTTAAATGCAGGAAAATGTGATTGACCTCACTGGTCATCACAAAAATCCAAATTAAAACCAGAATGACACACCACTGCATACTCAACTGAGTGCCTACAATTAAATAGACTGATGGCACAAAATGCTTGAGAAGAAGCAGAGCAATGGAAACTCACACACTCCTGTGGGGAAGGAGTTGGCCCAGCCTCTCTGGAAAACAGTTTGATATTGACCACTCAAGTCCTACATTTGCAAGTCCTGTGATACAGCAATTCCACTCCCAAGTGTAGAGCAATGTGCACCAAAAAAATCATGCACTAGAGTGTTCATAGAAGCATGATCTGAAAAATCCTTAATTGGAAACAACCCAAATACCATCGACAGTAGGATGACTAAGAACATTCAGTATTCGCATACAATATAATACAGTAACAATGAACTTCAGCTCCATGAAACAGCATGGATGAATCTCATAAACACCATTGAATAAAAGATTGAAACACAGAAGAATACTGTATGATTGCATTTAAATAAAGTTCCAAAGTTTGCAAAATTAGTCCCCAGTTTTAAAAGTCAGGAGAGTCATGACCTTGGGGAGGACAGAAAGAGTAATGATGAGGACAGGCACTGGCGTCTTGAGGAATGACCTCAGTGTTCTTTGTCTTGACCTGAGTGGTAAAAGAAAACCTCTCCATGTGCCTTGAACCACTTCTTTATTTCTGGTTCAAGAATTAGGTTAGGGGTACCTGGGTGGCTCAGTCAGTTAAGCATCTGACTCCTGATTTCAGCTCAGGTCATGATCTCAGGGTTGTGAGATTGAGCCCTGCCTCAGGCTCTGCACTAGGCATGGAACCTGCTTAAGAGTCTCTTTCTCCCTCTTCCTCAGTCCCTCCTCCTCCCCCGCCAAAAAAAACAAATAATAATTGGGTTACAGGTCTACTTGACCTTCTTCAGAATTCCATGCACAATCAGACAAGATTTTTTTTTTCCTTCACTAAGAAAATACTGAAGTATTATACAGTAATTGGATTTTTAAAATCAGACACCTTGCCCCTACTTGCACCTGTTTCTAAGAAACTGGGCATCTAAATGTACAAGAAATGTTATGTTTAATAAAGTTAAACTTAGAACTCTAAATACAACAAACTGGCAGTTTCAATTTCATTTTTTATTTCCCTTATCATTTACCCAGTCTTAATCCAGGAATTGCCTTTGGGTGGCTAGTGGAATTATTGTCTTGTTTGTTTTTTCCTCCTTTCTCGTTTTCTGTGATTTTCCAAATTAGCTATAATGAACAAATATTACTTTTGATAAAACAAGTGAAAAGTGTACTTTAAAATGTAGCTTAACTCCTGAGTAGAGAGAGGTGGATGTATAAATGTAACACGGTCCTCTCTAGTGACTCACTCTCTGTCTGCAAATGCTTCTTTTTCTCCTCACTTTTGCAATAAACTCAGTAGAGAATTTTGCCATTTCAAACTGCTCTGCTGAAACCAAGCCCCTGATTCTGGGACTCCTGCCCAGGTCCCACCTCTTTGTGAGGTTTTCCTTCCCTGACCAGCCAGCTGGAAGCTGAAAGTCCCTAATGGTCAAGTTAAAATGATCTTCTTTCTCTGAACACATCAAACATTTTGAAGGTTGGTACACATTCCTAGGACATAGCAGTATCCATCTCTTGACTGATGGGATGACTTACCAATCAATAGATGCCTCAAAATTTGATTCCGTGTTTTTTACTTTCTTTATTCTCTATTATAACATGTAATTAGAAAGGTCATGTGGAAGTTATAGGAAAAAAGTGTTATCAAACATGACTTAAAGGTGATGTTCCCAGGATCTTAAGAAATAACACACTGTATTTCATTGACTTTAAGATTTTCTTTTTCTTTTTACATTTTATATTTATGGAATTGGATTATCTCACAATGGATGGCATCTGATGTTATTGTTGGCCATGCTTCTGTCATGACCCTTATTGCCTGCTCATGGATGGACTGGCCTCCATGATCTCTGCCTCCTGAAGTTTATCTTTCCGGTGAATTCAACCCCTTCAGTGTGGGCTGGACTTACTGACTTTCTTCCAGCAAATAGAATATGACAAATGTGGCAGGATGTCGCTTCTGAGATTAGGTTATAGAAAGATAATGCCTTCCATTTCGAGTGCCTTCTTATGTTGTCTCAGTTGTTCAGTAGGAGGAAGCCGACTGCTATGTTATGAGCATCCCTACGGAGACGCCATGTAGCCAAGGAACTGAAGGAGGTCCCTGGAATGGCCAGGGAGGACTGGCCCTCAGTCTAACAGCCTGCAAGGAACCAGATCCTGCCAACAGCTGAGTAAGTGAGTGATCCTCCCTCACTGAGCCTCCACGTAAAAACAGCACTGACACACACACACACCTTGCCTAGAACCTGAGCTACTCTGAGCCAGAGGACCCAGGTCAGCCGTGACTGGATTCCTGACCCACAGGCACCATGAGATAATAAATGTGTGTTGTGTTAAGGCATGAACTTTGGGGGCAAGTAGTTATGCATCAGTGTATAATTAATACACCCACTTGCTGTCACTTCCATTGAGATATTAGCATTATTTGATGTACATGTGGTAAATATGATTGTTTTTAAATGTCTTGAAAAAACGTACTAAGAATTAGCACTTGGAATAAAGAGTAACATATATGCAAAAGAAACAGAAACAGAGCATTGGGGTAATATGACTTTAGGGAGACAACGTCCTTATTTGTAGGAGTGACCCAGTGACTACATTCTCTTACAGAGCAACAACCAAGTACCTTATGAGACTACATTATTTGTCTAGGGCTACCCTAACATGGTCCTACAGACTGGGTAGCCTAAACGACAGAAATGTATGTCCTCATTATTCTGGAACTTAGAAGTCTGCGATCAAAGTCAGAGGGTAGGGTGGATTTCCCCTTAGGGCTTCTCTCCTTAGCTTGTAGATGACCTCCTTCTCCGTGTGACTTCATATGGCTATTCCCCTGTGCATGTCTGCACTCTAATCTCCTCTTCTTATAAAGACACCAGTCCTTGGATTAGGGCCCATACTATGACCTCATTTTCACTTAATTACCTCTGTAAAGTCTCTAATTTGAAATGCAGTCACATTCTGAAGTCCTGGGACTTAGGACTTTACCACTTGAATTTTGGCATGGACACCCGTCAACTCATAACACAACGCAAGGTAACATATTCACCTTCTAGGTATTAGGATACAGACATCTTTGGAGGTCATTATTCTGCCTCCATTTGGATGCATGATGGATGAAAAAGCATGGAAAATTTCCTGCATGCCCCAGCATGAATGGCATATCCCACCTGTGAGGGAAACTAACACTGGCCAAATCAAAGGTAGAGTGATGTGCTCTCCACAAGAAACAGCTCGGATTCTCAATTATTCCAAAGGAGAGAAGCTAGTTGCTTGATTTTCCGTGGGGCCCTCTTCCTCTTGCTCCATTGTGCTCCTTCAGCGTCACCTGCTTTTCAGGTGAGTGTAAGTCAGCCTCAGGCAACATCAACACTCTGGTCAATGGCACTATTTAAAATCAGGCACAGAATGAGTATTTTCCGTATTCAGCCACTCGATATATATTGACCTGCTATGTGCCACATAGTAGCTGTGTCATCTTACCTCAATCTCAAAGTACCGCATTCTGCATAAGTACCATTGCATTCGGGGCGCCTGGATGGCTCAGTTGGTTAAGTGACTGCCTTCGGCTCAGGTCATGATCCTGGAGTCCCAGGATCGAGTCCCGCATCGGGCTCCCTGCTCAGCGGGGAGTCTGCTTCTCCCTCTGACCCTCCTCCCTCTCATGCTCTCTGTCTCTCATTCTCTCTCTCTCAAATAAATAAATAAAAAATCTTTAAAAAAAAAAAAGTACCATTGCATTCATTTGTTTTATTTTATTTTTTTAAAGATTTATTTATTTATTTGAAAGAGAGAGAGAGAAAGAGTGTGTGAGAGAACACAAGGGGGGATGGGGTGGAGGGGGAGAGGGAGAGAGAGAATCCTCAAGCAGACTTCCCACTGAGAAGCAGTGGGCAGAGCCCAGGCTTGGCTGGATCCCAGAACCCTGAGATCATGACCTGAGTTGAAACCAAGAGTCAGACACTTAACTGACTGAGCCACCCAGGCGCCCCACATCTGTTTGTTTTCTAAAGGAAAAATGAGCTCGGAGCGGATATGCAAATGGACTGGAATGGCAGAGATTCACACTCAGCTTTGTCTGAGCCCAACTCTTTAGAACTTGCCTTCTTTTCTCCTCTGATTTTTCAAGCAACAATGACTTCTAGGCAGATGTTGTCTGTTCACAAGAAGAACTGTTCCCTTAAAGGGTCTGTACTCCAGAGGTCATTCAGGTGCTTATTAGGAAAGTAGATGGGTTTTGTTGCACTGTTTCTTGCTAAGAAAGCAAGGACCATCTGATTTAATTCCCTTGTTTTAAAAGATTTTATTTATTTATTTGACGGAGAGAGAGAGAGAGCGAGCACAAGTAGGCAGAGCTGCAGGCAGAGGGAGAAGGAGAAGCAGGCTCCTCACTGAGCCGGGAGCCTAATGCAAGGGCTCAATCCCAGGACCCTCGGATCATGACCTGAGCCGAAGGCAAATGTTTAACTGATTGAGCCACCCAGGTGCCCCTGATTTAATTCCCCTTTATAATAACAGTGCATATGTCTTCAGTGTGCAGTATGCGCCAGGTGCTTTACAAGAGAAGGGTGTCATTATTTCCCTCCTTTATACAGGAAGAAATGGAAGCTAAGGAGCTAGGGTGAAATCACAGAGCTAACACTGCACCACCCCAGCAATCTGATTCTGGAACCTGCCCTCTTGGGATTTGTGATATCTACTCAGTTCTGGGGGAGTTCACTTCATGTTCTTTTTCTAAGCCTGAATAGGGCGAAAAGACAGACTATGAACACAATAGATTTACAACCACCCCAGGAAAAGACCACGGCCATGGTAACAATTAGAGAATAGGACAGGACAAAATGAGCTCTGATTGTTGGCAAGGGGTCAATGAATTAGCAACCAGGAAAGAAAGGGATCAAGGGAGTTAATCAGTTTTGGGGTTTTAAATTGGCCTCAAAAATGGCCCCCCTCTTCCCTGCCCATGCAACAAAGACTAAGACAAGTGAGAGCTGAGGAAGTCTGGTCTCACAGATAGAAGCTAGGTTGGAGAATGTAATCCTGTGAGAGCCAGGAGGCCCAACTGGTTCAACTCCAGAACGAACAGGGCGCACTTCCCCAGGGAGGAAGAGACACCCCCAGACCAGAGTTGACCTCTCTCCCACAGCGAGGACCCCGGAGGAGCAGTGAAGCCTCGCAAGTTGGATGCTCCCTGCAAAGAGCTTGCTCCCAAGAGGAAAAAGGGCAGAGCTGATGAAGCATCTACAGTTTTTCTCCCCAAGTTTGCCAATAAGTTAGTCCATCTGTCTCCCTAGGTAGGCAGAGTTTTCCTGCCAAACACGGCAGCTTCCAGAAAGAGGTAAATCCATAAAGGTAGGCTGAGGGTACATAAGGAACAAGAGCTAGGAAGGGCATTACAGCCGCCGCAGGATACCCCGACACCTTTCTGATTTCCAACTGCATGAGGACTGTGTCCAGCTCACTTCTGATCTCCGGTGCTGGCAACGAATAGGAGCTACAGAACTTGGTGACGCTGGAATAAATGAGCTGCGACAGCAGTGCTGAGATCTGAGGCACCACGTGCAATCGAGGGCCCCAAGGTGAGATAAAGTTTGCTGGGAGGTTGCATCTCCATAGCAGCTTTTATTTTTAAGGACTGATCGTATGTGGGGAGAGAAAAAACAATTATACCGAGAACTGAGCTTTGTGAGCTTGGCATTTCATTTTGTCGATTAGTTTACTAAATGCAATTATAACAATATCATGAATATTGGATTTCAATACCCTATGGATAGTTACATTTCTAGAATGTAAGTACCTTTTGAAGGCATGAAGAGGAACCCAGACCTCTGCTCCTTCATTGAGAGATAAAATATAAAATACACTGGAGACCTCTTTCTAGTTGTATAAAGTGAACACATGCAGGAAGGGAAGAGGCAAGAGAAAATTATATCATGAGACAGAAAGAAAGCATAGAAGGACTTGATTCTGACCTGGTTCTAAATCCAGCATTGCTAGCTGTGTGACCCTCCTCGGGAAGGGTTTTATTTAACTTCTCTGTATTCATATGGAAAACAGGGATAAAAAGAGACTGCATTCAAATCGCCTAGCATAAAGCTAATCAATAAAAGTCATGATTTTTATTTACCTCTACATACCTTTTCCTTGTTTCCCATACTGTTTGATGGATTTTCCTAACTTTTTACAAGTTATCCAATTTTACAGTAGTTTACAACAAATATTCCTACAAATAGACTGAGATATGCTAACTTGATCATTTAAAATATGAAATGCTGTTTTTTATTTTTTAATTTAAGAGTTAAGTTGCCTGAGCTCCAAAGCATGCTACAAAATACTACTACCTTAAAGGAGAAGAAAAGAATATATATATATATATATATATATATAGCTAGCTCTTATGAATGTCATTTAAACCTTTTTATAGGAACAGTATTCCAAAAATCTGGGGAAAGAGAACTCTAGCATCTTTCAAGAGATGCTTGCTTTGCCTCTGTTTTAAATCTGGAGTCAAAACAAAGCTTAGAAAAGAGAAGGCAACACTGTCAGTTTTCAGGGACAATAGGGTCACCCTGGAGAACTTCAGGGGGTACTCCCAGAAGAGAGAGCTGTTAGAAAGGTGTGCTGCTTGAAGCTGAGCGCAGGGAGGATGTGAGAGTTGGATAGTCACAGTCCAAATGTTCCTTAGATCTTCCTAGTGTTCAGAGAACCAGGAGCTCATGAGAATTATCCAACTGAATTGTAATTCTTCTGTTCATGCATGTCTGTAAGCACCTTCAGGTAAGGGATTAAATTTTATTCCTCTCCATAAATATACCCACTACAGGGCCGCGATACTGGATGGACATAGCCAGCACACAGTAGAGGTTTCAACTCAGCTGATGGGGCTGGCGAGCTGGAGAGAAAGGAAAAGATTATTATTATTATTATTATTATTATTATTATTATTATTATTATTATTATTATTTTGAGAGTTGAACTTTCCAGCATCCTTGAATAAGGTCTAAAAGAGAAAATCGGCAAGACCTGCTCATCAAAGCATTGGTCAGCTTTGGTCCCCACAAACCTAAAATCAAAGGGAGTGCCACAATTTCCCAGGGCCCTGAAGGCATTCCAGCACTCAGCAGGTCCTAATAATTTGAACAAGGGGACCACTTCAGGCCTGCAATACTGCAATTTTTGCAGCACTAAATGTGTGTGATTTGGGGCAAAATTTGACACGGGATCAGAAATAAAAGCACTATGTCGTCTAGGGTTGTTTATCCGACACAACAAATGGGCTGTAAGATATGTGTGGGAAACTGCGTTCATCATGTATACTTTCCCTGAATCAATTGGGCTTTCATTCTGTACAGAGCCCATTTCTTCCTTCGAAGTCACAGGAGCCCAGGGTACTTTCAGAGCCTCTCAAAAATGTTTTAATTTCTTTTTTTTTTTAAGATTTTATTTATTTATTTGAGAGAGAGCGAGCACATGAGAGGGGGAAGGGCAGAGGGAGAAGCAGACCCCCCGCCGAGCAGGGAGCCCGATGCGGGACTCGATGCCGGGACTCCAGGATCATGACCTGAGCCGAAGGCAGTCGCTTAACCAACTGAGCCACCCAGGCGCCCTATTTTAATTTCTTTTAGAGCTTCCAGGCCTCAACAAATATGGAAATACATAGGAATAATATATTCATCTTTATGCCAGTGCAGTCATGGAACTTAATTTTTAATTAATTAATTAATTTTGGAGGCTAGGTCCCGCAAAGGTCAAAGTTATAACTCAACCCTGCAACCACACAGGCAGAGACTAAATCTGGTGTCATAAAGGGGATAAACATCCTGTTTTCAGAAAAGCATCAAATGATCCCTTAATCATAGATGGGTGGATTGTTTTTGAGGACCTTGGTAAAGTTTGGAGTTAGGCTGGTGGGGGAGGCACGTGATGGGTGAGGTGAGTCAGAAGGAACCTTGATCCTACATGTTTTCTGGATATGACCCTCATTCTCTCTCTCCCAAGCCTGCCGCTCTAGCTAATTAGCAAATCCAAAGAAATGGAAACAATTCTAGACCTGAGCGCAATCAAATTAGCTGGAGTTATTTGAGGATACCATTTCCACACAGTGTAATCATGCTCTCTTTGTTTTGGTCAAAGGAGTGAAAATCATCTTTCAAACCCTATGCCCGCCCCCCACCTCTGCCCAGCCAGCTCCCTGGATGGTGGCATTGCATATCTCTTCTCATCAGTTTTACACACGATCTTTTCTATAAAGACAGGAATGCACAATGTACAATTAGACAATACCCATCAAGTTCCCCCTATAACAAGAACCTTTTAAAAATATACCTGACTTTTCAGGTGATTCAGCAGTAAGAGCCATTACAGTACCATCTAAATCAGGACTTGGGCAGTTTATTAAAATTGGATTTTTAACCTGATCCCAATTTCCTCTCCTTATAAAGAATCCCACTGGACTCCTTAACGTTCATGCTATTAACCTGAAAGTTTCAAACTGTCATTATGGGAGGAAAGACTCTACAGGATAGGTAGCTCCACAGGCAGGAGTTACAGATAAAATCACACTGAGCCCAGGCAGGTAGAAGGACTGTGGATCCTACATCTTCAGGAGAAGCACACTCTCTCTTTTTCTCTCTCTCCCCTTCTTCTAAACTCCTTAGTCCATGACATATTTGGGGGAAAGAAAGCAAACAGAAGTAACAAAAGCAAACATAAGCAAACCATTTAATTACAGAGAGCACTAGACTAGGAGTCTAGTTTTTACTGGAAGGGTAGCTGCCTTGGATAAATCACCTCCACCCCTGGTGCCCTAATTACTCCCACTCACTCCTATCATGACTTTAAACTTCTGTGCCTTTGTTTTTGTAAAATGAGGAAATCATAGGGGCGCCTGGGTGGCTCAGTCAGTTAAGCGTCTGCCTTCGGCTCAGGTCATGATCCCAGGGTCCTGGGATCAAGCTCTGCATCGGGCTCCCTGCTCAGTGAGGAGTCTGCTTTTCCTTCTCCCTCTTTCCCTGCTTGGGCTCTCTCTCTCAAATAAATAAAGAAAATCTTTAAAAAAAAAATGAGGAAATCATAATTTCTAAGAGGTCTGGTACAAGGACACAATGTACACACCCTGTAATTCATCTTGCCCAAGTACCTGGCCCAAAAGCCTTTGATGAATCCCAACCAGTATTATTACTAATTATTGGTTGAAGTCATAGCTCATTTGCTTTTGTTTCCATTTTATTCCCTCAGCCTCTGTCTTCTGCAGAACATAGTTTGCAGCTTAACTGATGCCAATGAGTTTTGGTAAAGCTGGGTGGTGGGGGTCAGTCTGGTTTCTCCTTGAGATAAGATTTTCTGCTCCCAGAGGGCCATGGTGGTGTCTTCACTGTCCACTTCTTGCTCAGTATCTGGCATAGTGTTGAACACATACTAGGTGCTCAACAAAGATTCTGGTATCTTATGATATTAGCAGCTTACAGATCATCTACTAAAACCCTTTCATTTTCTAGCTGATGACACTGAGTAAGAGGGTCTTAGGCCACACATATACGAATGGCAGCCCATCTTCAAGTGGACCACGACTGTGTCTCTTGTGAGCCTCCATTCTGACACTGACAGCTCTGATAGGGAAACACATCTGACCTAATCCAGCAGTCCTTGAGGGAATATACTATGTTTCAGACACCATGCAAGGTCCTGGGGAGACAACACAGAGTTCTCTGTGGTTCCCAGCATGGTCCCCTTACTCAAAGCATTTCTAATCTATGGGTAAGCAAAATCTCTAAGCTGATATTTTCAATACAATATTTGTGTTGTTACAGCAGAACCGAGTTATGGTAGTATATAAATGCCTGGTTAGGAAACTTAACTCATGCCCAGAAGAGGTCAGAGGAGGCTGTTTAAGAGAAAGGACAAATGTCTTGGCAGAGACATAAAGCTAACTAAGAACAAAAGAGCCAAACAATACTCTCTTACTTATCTATAAACACAAGAACGCTAATCATTGCTCAATGAACATTGGCTGAAATTTTTAAAAAATGAGTGAACCTAAAAATCCAGTCCTCAAATTCTTAATCACTTGCCAGATCTACTTGGAGTTGCGTCCTGCAAGTGAAGTTTCTAGCAGAGACTCAGGGCTAGGGGCCTAAGGTTCTCATTCCTTTTCAGGACTTGTAGTAGGGAACCAAGCAGATCAGTTAACCTGCCCTTGGCTCCCAGCATGCTAATGGAATCACAACCAGCCTCCCTTTGCATCTGGCAAATGAGTAGTGAGATTCAGACTATGCAACAGAAGCGCTTTGAACTCTCAAGGAAAAGTAATCATACCAACTTAGAACATCAAAGCTGCTCCCTATTTTGAAGAACCCATGATCTGCACAGGGCTTAGCTGCTGGTAGGAGCTTAAGGATACCAGTAATTGGCAAGGGTTTATCTCAGACTACCGTTTGACCTGCACAACCTCCTACATGATTTTACACAGCTTCATAGGATTTGGGGGGGGCACTCCTTTTAAAGCTAATATAAGTTTAAATGCTGAGGCTTTTCAAAGTGGGGCTTTAAAGTGACTTAAAAATTATATATATATATATATATATATATACCTCAAATACACATATCAACATTAGGCTGGCTCAGAGAAGTAGCCAGGGTCACAAAAACCCCTAAAAGCTTATTTTCCAAAAAAGTCTTGGTCTTGGCCTCCCAGATGCTATTGGATTTATCAGATAGCCAGAAATGCTGGTCATTGCTTTGCTTTCTTAAAGGGCAGTAGGTAACAACACATGAGTAAAGGGGTCAATTTCCTATGGCAACCATTCCATAAATGGGAAAGTATTTTTAAACTAAGCAAAATTAATGGACAGATTTCGTTTAATTAATTACAGATTAAATGATGAAGTCAAATTCTTCCAAATATTTATCTTCCAATATTTAAGATATGGCAGCTCTACTGAAACCTCACCTAAAATAAATTACTTTGATGTTCATTTGGCAGTTTTCTTTTCTCTTTCCTTACTTCTTTCCTCACTCCTTCATTCTTTCTAACATGTTTGCTGACCTGCCTTTGAGGGTCGCTTCCTTTGGCTCAGGTAAGCAGGTAAGCAGGCCATCCAGCCTCAGCAAGGAGATTCCAACCCCACGCCCCTGGAAATCTTAAATCTGAAGTTGAACTACTTGGATGCTGGTTGAGTTCTCCCCCAAAACCTCCAACTACAGGATAGGGGGAGGGGACAGAGAAAACCTGCTTCATTTCAGAGCTGGCGTTTACCACCCTGGGGTGCTAACAAAAGCAGAGGTGAATTCTCCGCGCTCTCCCGGTAAATCTGCATCCACTCCCGGGCGCGAAACCGAAGTGGGAGGGTGTGCTCAATGGCGACCCGGGACGCTCCGGAGCCGGCTCCCTGTGCGGATTCCGGCTCCAGCTGCCTGGCTGCTGGCGTCCGGGGCGGGCAGCGGTGTGAGCTCCAGGAAATGGCTCCTTTGGCCTCCAGGGCGGCGCGGGGAGCACCAGCACCCAAGGTGGGTCACCTGCCGGCAAGGAAACTGGCCGTGCGGACGCACGTGGGAGGGGCGCAGCCCCGGGGACCCTGCTGGGCAGCAGAGTGCGGGAAGAGGTGGGCTCGAGTTCGCACCGAGTCTTCCCCCTGCAGGGGAGAGGGAGTAGACAGGACGTCCCAGGTTCGCGGAGGAGGCAGCATCACCCAACCCACAACCGGCCCCACCCTCTCGGCCGCGCTGGTCCCCTCCCCCAGGACTGAAACCCGAGGAGCCGCGGAGCCGTTGGGCCAGATCAACTCGTCCGAGACCTGTCCGCGGGAGGCGAGAACCCGGCGCGGCCACACGGAGCCGGCCCGACTCAGGGCAGCACCGGAGCGGGCCGGGCAGCAGTGGGCGCTCGCGATCCTCCTCTGCCCCGCGAGCTCTCCCTTAGGGCCCGGCCTCCTCTGTCCCCTCCTCCTGCTCCTGCTCCTCCTCCTGCTCCTCCCCTCCGCGGGACTGATCGCCGAGCCTCCCGCCTGCAAAGTCCCCTGCGCGCGGGCAGCCACCAGCCGCCGCCACTGCCGGGTCTCCGTGGGTGCCCGCATCCCCTGCCTCGCCCGCCTGCTCCGAGGCGCCCCGAAGCTCGCTCCGCGGGCCGTCGGTGCTCCTCGGCGCTTCCCATGGCTCAGCCCGAGAGCCGACTTCGGGCGCCGGACGGGCTCGACCGCGGCGCTGCTCAGGTGAGTGCCGCGCGCTTGGGGCGGAGGCCGCCCAGCCTGGGGAGTGGCAAGACGGGGAACCGTCGGGGTGCCCTCACCTGGCGTCCAGGATTTAGGGAGAGCGCAGAGCCCAAGGTGAGTCGAGGCTGGAACAAGTGGAGTGGATGTAGGGGGAACAAGGAAGGAGAGACCCGGGGTTTTCCATCCTTCTCACCTCCTGCTTTGCCCTCTCAGCTCTGCAAATCCCGAGGGATTGTGTGTGTGTGTGTGTGTGTGTGTGTGTGTGTGTGTGTGTGTGTGTGTGTTTAATGGACAGGTATTCGGGTTTCTGACTTCGTGGATTGGATCCTCCCCCAGCAGAATCGGGCTCGCTCCTGCCCGCCGCATCTCCCTAGGACGGTGCGGGGCAGCCGGAGCGCAGCGCGCAGCAAAGCCCGGGTACCACTCTGGCTGGGAACTGGGGCAGGGATACAGTCAGCAGAAGTCAGTGGGTCGAGAGAGCATCCCGGGTGAGGAAACCTAGGTCTAGATTGCCTTTGCATTTTGTCGGAGTGGAGAAGACTTGGGACATCTCCCGAGGGGTGGGGATGCTCCGGAGGAGAGAGATTAAGGCAATGAACTGTAGGTAGCCTGTTTTCCGAATGCCAATTCTACACCGTCCTGCTTTTTCATTTTACTTTTTACCTTTTTTTTTTTTTTTTTTCTGCCTCTCTTTCTATTTCGAGTACCTTGGATGGTGGCGGCAGATGAGGGTGCGGGGAGGCGGGGCGCCCACCCGCGGAGGTAGCTAGTAGACCCCCTCTCCGATCCGGGAGCAGACTCGGCAAGCCTGAAGTCTTCAGGTGCGCTCTCCGAGCTAGACGGCTGACCGCGCGCTGCTCGCCCTTCTGGCCCCAGCCTGTCCCGGGAGCGGGAGGGCCGGCTTCCAGAACCGGGAATAGGATGGAGAGCAGGAGCGGGGATTCAGGACGCGGGTGTGGGGTGTGCTTCGCTCCGCTGTTGTGTGCGGGTGCTATGCGCCTTCCATTTCATCTCCTCCGCGGGCGGGCGTCCGCGCTTCCTCGCACACCCAGGCCCCTCTTTTGGGAGTGGGGTTGCATCGCTCCTCCGGTCTCCACTGTGCAGGACCAGACGTTGCCTTGCCTTGCCTTGCCTTGAGCGCATCTCGCTCCTCCCCCAGCATTATCCGCCGGCTATTTTTATCCACTACTTGCAGGAAGATGCTTTTGGGGGGATTCTGGGGAGGCGACTCCAAATCCACTCTTCACACTGCGCTCCCCAAAGCGGTACCCTGCTAAGAGAGAGCAGCCGCAAGGAATGGCCAAGGGATTGGGGATGGAGTGTACCTGCTCCTCCTCCCGCAGTCAGAGCTCTCGAAACCCCGGCACCACGGGCTCGGCTGCGCAGCCCGCTGCTCGCCCGGGGAGCGGGTCCCCGGAGGAGTCCCTAGCGTCCGGGGCGCCTTCCTTGGCCGGCTTTTGTGGCTGCAGCAGGAGCTCACGCATGATCCTTTGGGTCCTAACTCTTCCGTTCGCGCTTTGCAGCCGCATCTCACTTTATTTTATTGAAATGCAATTACTAACTTCCACTCAAGGGTTAATTCCAGGAATTCCGTCTTAAAAGGGGGAAGGGGGACATAACCTAACTTCTGCCTGCCTGTATTTCTAAAGCCCATCCTTTGGCATTTGGAATTATTCTTGCTTTCAGCGTTTTCAGTAAAGATTGGGCGCAATTAGAATAAGCCTGACCTCCTGAAATTCCAGGAGATGGACGCTTTGCTGCAAATCCCCGCTTTACTCTTTGTATTTCCAGGGCTTACATTCTTTTACTCCCATAGGATTGCAGAAGTAACATGTTGAAATGGACCATTGTGTTACATAAGGTTTTCTCCAGCGCTAGGAAGAAAAAGATCAGCTTCTCAAGGAGACTTTCGGGGCTTCCGTGGGTCCCTCTAAGTCTCAGCTGAGTTCCGCGGGGCGGGCATCAACAACTTCGTGACTAAGCATTCCTAAGTCCTAGCAGTTAATTAGGACAGTAGCATTTAGTGAGGATTGGTGAAGCTGCCTGGTGTAGGATGCACTGTAGCTTTAAGATGGGAATTTTTTTTTTTTTTTTCCTTAGGAAACTGGTGAGAAAGTGGTACCTTGAACTTGTAAATGGGATCAGGAAAAGCCCAGGGCTCTCAGCTCTGTAATTGGTACCCCTACCACGAAGCCAGGAGTCCTCCAGCTTCAAGTCCTGCTTTGCACAGTGTAGATGTTCAGGAACGCTTTACTTGGACTCCACAATACAGTTGAGACTTGCGCTTTTGTTGTCAAAAGAGGGAACTGCCTTACTGGAAAAGCCCTGAAAGAGCTCTTTGAAGGGAAAGCAATGTGGAGGATTTTCTTACCTTGAATCACCATTTGATGGTGCCTGGAAGGGCTGGAAATATGGACTGCCTTTCCCCTACACCACGGCCTCTACCCAGGGTGGCACATGCCCACCATGAGTACTGAGTCCTGTTCTCTCTGTTGAGGCTAGAGTTTGGGGAGAGCAACACTAAAATGGATTGATGCCCTGATGGCGATGAGCCAGTACCCAGGGTCAAGGCTCAGGCTGCAGGTTGCAGGGCTTGTCTCCAGGCCAGAGTCCTTGCAGTCTTGGAGGGGGTGAAGGCGAAGCTGGAGAGTAGTAATGTTCTAGTGGCTATGTAGGAAATAGTAACTTTTCAGTGGGCATTGGGAAAAAAGGCGGCTGTTCCCCATCACTTTGGTTTATCTTCCTTCAACTCCAGCAATGACCTAGTGCTTCCTGTGAAGCTGCCCTTTCTAAGTGTGGAGGCTGGGGAGCCTGCTAGCTGGATTTGGAGCCAGCTTCTTGCCCCAGGCCTGAAGCAAAAGGGAAAGAATCTCTCAGCTTCTTCCTCTGAAAAATAGAGACTAAAGGGTTATTATGAGACAGTAAGAAAATGTATGTGAAGAGCATTTTGGCAATTCTAAAACCCTGGTGGAAAAAGTTCAGGGCTACTGAACATGCTTTCTCTGCAGAGTTCATTTGGTCTATTTTAATGTTAATTTTAATTAGAATTTGTGTATGTCTGTGTGAATTGCATATGCTAAACATTAAATGGGGGAGAGGATTTCATACAATGGGCCAGTATCTCCTTGTGATCACCTGAAATCCATCAGTACCAGGCCTCAATGCTTCTCAGAACGATTCGGTTTTTTTTGTTTTCAGGATCAGAGTTAATTTTTTAGAGGTTTTTTTTTTTTTTTTCTTTTTAACTTCATGGATTTTATATGTCCTAAATTATATCTATCTATATCTATCTTATCTATGCATCTATTTATATCTACTTGGAGGAAGGGCCCTGATACCGATTAATCAGAAAAGGAAGAAAGTTGCAGAGGAGTGTATCAGTTGGGGAAAAGTGATACATGCTCAGCTGTAGGAGATGCCCTTGGTCTCCCTTGTCTAAATCTGTCATCAGCATAAAGCACTGGCTCTCTGGTGCATTTTCAGCATTCCAAATTTGCCCCCAGGACCTAGCTAAGTGCCTGGTCACTTAATAAAGGCTCCGTATTTTTGAAATAAGTGAATGAGTGATTGAACAGAATCTTCACAGCCACCCTGTGTTGTGCACGGGCAGATGGCATGATTTCTATTTTAAAGATTTGGAATCTGCAGATCAGAAGAAAAGTTAACTGATTTTCTGAAGGTACAGAGGATTCCAGATTGGAGTTCTGGTCTGTCTGTTCTCATTCTGCTCCACTGCACTGTTTGCCTTGCCCTCTTCCTCCCATCACCACCTGAAATCCTCCTTATCCATAGTAGACTTTTGCATTTTGGAAGGTGCCCATGGAGGGACTTCTCAGTGGGAGGTGGAGCTTTCTCTCTGCTTGTTCATCTCTCTGGGCCCTGACCTGAAGCTCAGGATGATACCACCTGGGACCTGGCATCTTGAGGGACTAGCTAAAGGACGCAAGGACAGCTAAGTGTTCATTTACCACCCTGAGTCATGAATCAAGTGGCGTCAGCAACAGCATGAATATGTCAGGATTTCCCCTGGGTTCTATTCCCATGGCATGATCCTGCCATGCTCCCTGACACTAAGGTTCCCTTCATCCCTACCCTTTTAACAAACCTGGATTTTCAGCTTCTCCTCAATTCCTAGAGGTAACCCTTAGTCTTCAAGTAAATTCCTTTTTCTCTTTGAGTTAGCCAGAATTGTAACCAGCTGATCTACAGCCTCTCCTGATCCATCCTCAGGCCTGCCTCTGGCATGAAGCTTTCTCAGCTTCCTCTACCCACAGGGAATTAAGCTCATAGCTTTTTCAGGCCGTTAGAATAATATTTACTGGGCCATAGTTTGTCAATAGTTATGTGGTACCTCCAGAGTTCTAGAAAAAATGAATACATTATTCTTCCAAGGAATAGCTTGAACATAACAGAAATAGATCCCAGTTGGCATCTTTACTTTTTTTTTTTTTCCCTCCATGCTGCCTGCTTTTTGGTAGCTTTCCAGCAGGGGTCGCACACCGAAATGCCTTCAGTGGCCAGGCAAGTCACTGCCTGAGTGAAACAGGCCTTAGGGCCTGTGCCTGGACAAGGAGAGGGGGTTGCACCAGAGCTGGGACCCAACATCTGGTTGCCAGTGGGACCTCTGGCCCAGTTCTGCCACATCTGACTTTCTTTTTCTTTCTTTCTTTCTTTCTTTCTTTCTTTCTTTCTTTCTTTCTTTCTTTCTTTCTTTCCTTCCTTCCTTCCTTCCTTCCTTCCTTCCTTCCTTCCTTCCTTCCTTCCTTCCTTCCTTCTCTTTCCAAGATGGGCTGTAAGTTCACAATTTTATGTAGAATGTACTGAATTTTAAGTGCCGGCAGCTAAGTCAGTATTTTGAAATAATACCATGTGGGCCAAGCAGAACACTTGTGTAGGTAGGACTTGTATGCGTCCCGCAGGCCTCCAGTATATGGCCTCTGGTTTCTGGGGATAGGAAAGAAATGGGTGAGAATATGAGACTCAGTGAAATCAGTTCCCGGGAATGTTGGGGCAAGGGTGTATTAGGTGTGCTGTGTAGACAGCAATCCAGTGAGTTGACCTTCATGTTTGTGGAGCGTTTGCTTGTACTGTTCTTGTCCCTGTTTTAGGAGGCAGCTGCAATGATCACATTTAGATCCTTTAACACGTGTACTGAGTGCCGACCGCGGACCGAGGATCGTGGCGCTCGCTGGTGACACCGTAGCGGATAACACAGATGGAAATCCTTGCCATCGTACTTAGCTTCTAGCGGACAGGACAGACGAAAGCAAAATAAATAAGTACGATCTGCCCTATGTTAGATAGCGATGTGCTAAGGATAAATCAGGGGAAGGCCATCTGAAAATCCGGGTTCTGGGGTAAAACCTGAGGCAGGTAGCCAGGGATCTCAGAGTTCAGTCTCTGACTCAACATATTCAAAGTGAAATGTCACCGTCTGACATAAAAGATTTCTGCATGTGGGCGTTTGGACCCTTGATTATATTCTCGGAGTTGCTATTTAGGTAAACCTCTGATAATAGACTGCTCTCTTAATTTTAATGAAATCGACTACTGAGCCCCTTTATTGAGTGTCTGCCACGTGCCAGACACTGGATTAAGTGCTGGAATCCATTACTGTACAAAACCCATCAAGGACCAGTCCTCAAGGAAATTGTAGACCAACATGGAAGACATTAATAAATGATCCCAACAGAGTAGGTAACTAAGGTGAGCAAGCATCCGGGGGGGGGGGGGGGGGGGGGGGGGGGGGCTGTCTTCACTATTGAATTTGGGCACACAGAACTCTGACATGCAGCACCTTTTTAATCGAGCATCTGATATGTGGTACGAAGAGTTTCCATCTGTGCTGCTCTACTTCGTTGAAACGGGGACCCCATCACCAGTGAAGATATTTTGAAGCTTTAATTTCTTTACCTGGCAAAGACATTTTGTATTTTTTTTTTATTATTTTTTAAAGATTTTGTTTATTTATTTGAGACAGAGAGAATGAGAAACAGAGAGCATGAGAGGGAGGAGGGTCAGAGGGAGAAGCAGACTCCCTGCCGAGCAGGGAGCCCGATGTGGGACTCGATCCCGGGACTCCAGGATCATGACCTGAGCCGAAGGCAGTCGCTTAACCAACTGAGCCACCCAGGCGCCCGACATTTTGTATTATTACGAAAGTTCATTTTGCATCACAAAAATGAAGTACTTTAAAAATTGATTCTATGTGTGAAACGTACTCGTGCCCTTTGAAACTCTGATACACCCTCCCCCAAATTGTCCCAGGCTTTGATGTTGACTCGTGTCACCGAGGGCGGTTGTGCAGAAGAAAAAACAAAATGGGTCTTGTTCTTAAGGAACTTATCGTTAGTCTGGCAGTCAGATAAATTAGTACGTTTTTGCATACGAGGTGGTGAAGGCACAGTGCTTGGGCCCCTGCCTGGGTCAGTGGCAGCCTTTCCTGGAGAATGCCTCCCTGAATCACTGTGTTTCTTCCTCTCATTGCAGTCCTTTCTCTCACAGCAGGATTTGTGGTCATAATGATTCTCCGGAGTCTTCTTGTTACTCACCCTGTCTGACTCCCCGTCAGAACTGGTGCCCTAGCCGAGCACACATCTGGACCCACACCAGGACCTAGCTAAGTGCCTGGTGTTTCTCCCAACAGCTCCTAGAACAATGTGCCTCCTTCCAAGTGGTTGCTCAGAATAGAAACGAGAGGCAACGTTTCTGCCTGGGGGAACTAGGGAAGGCTTCGTGGGGGAAGAAATACTTAAGGAAAGAGAGAGGCATGAAGAGAAGAGCCAAAGAAGGATGATAAGACATAGTCAACATGTGTAGAGCCCCCACCAAGCCCTCGCTGAGGCTTCATTTGTCCCAGTTAGGGATTCCCCATGTGGTCAGCGCAGGTGAGTAACTAGCACGTTTACACGGGTCCCCCTTCACCTAGCAGATCTTGGCTATGCAAAAGCACTCTGGCAGGCAAAGAAAGAAAAAGATTTCAAAAGAATTTTTAAAAAGTTAAAAAAAAAGAAAAGAATGAAACTGATAATTCCTTATTTCTGTTTACTGTGATAATATCCATGTTCTCCTTTTCATACCCAGCCCTTCAAGGGAGATGGGGCGCTCTTAGCATCTTCATTTCCATATTTAAAGAAACTGAGGTCTGGGCAACTTTTCTTAGATCCTCAGAAGGAGGGCGGCAGACCCCAGATCCACAGATTCTCCACCTGCCGTGAGCAGATGGCTCAAGGTGGAGACTCTTTAAGTCCCTGGAGGACCGAGGAGCCCGTATTTTCTATAAACGAAGAAATATATTTAGATTTAAAACATTCGCATCTCCTTTCATTCATCAAGAACTTCCATTTCAGCACTTTCCGAGGTGCATTTTGTGTCTTGTTGAATTTCCCCTAGAATTCCTGCAGATTAGGTACACCCTGCAGTAAGCTGTTTTATGTAAATGTCTCCACTCCTTAGTTGAGGAGAGTAAATCAGAGTCCTGTATCAGCAGTTAAATACAGCAGGAGAAAGGTGATTGCAGATGCAGCTGAAATGAAAAGCATGCCTGCCTCGCTGTGCTCAGAAAAATAAATACTCCAGTGGCGAGGAGTGAGCGCAGGCTGGGTGCCTCCTCCGGGAAAAGGAGACGCCCTAGCACTTTATTTAAATTATGTCTTACACCAGGTTTTTCCCAGCGTCCTGGATAGGAAGGAGGGAGAAGATGACAGTGACAGATTTCTGGGATTAGATTTTGGAGTTATTCTTGTGGCAGAGAGAGCATGGCTTTTGAATTCACATCTGTTTGCATTTCTGATCTCCCTCTTCCTGACTGTGTCATCCTGAGAAATAGACAATTTTCTGGGCTTCAGTCTTGTCAACATTCTAATGAGAAGTATAGGAGATTGCCAATATAAAATGCTTAGCATAATGCTCAAGAAAACGTATATTCTTGGGTAGTGTTGCCAGATCTTACAAGTAAAAGTACAGGACATCCAGTAAAATTTGAATTTCAGAGAAACGACATGTAATGTTTTAGGACAGGTGTATCCCAGATACTGAATGTGAAGAAATTATTCATTGTTTTATGAAATTTAAATTTAACTGGAAGTCCTGTATTTTATTAAACATTCCTATTCTTGTGGTGACGGTTCTGAGCGATTACTTTGGTGAAAGTCCCGTAACTCTAGGAAGTTAGAGAGGGGAGAGCACAGTAATCTTGATGGTGTTGTAATCTTGACCTTGGACTGGGGTGTGGTCCGAGGAGAAAAGGACGGACGGGTTTTCTCTGGTGAGCTAAGCATCTGATCAAATCAAAGCAAGCTTATTTGTTTGCTCAAAGACGCAAAAGAATTGCGGGTCAAACCAGATCTCTCAGTGCATTTAATAAGTGAGACAGATTCTCTCCCAAGTGGTGATGGCGTGCACCGGATTATTCCCAACACTCTCTGCAAGAAGGTGTTTCTACCCTGTGAGGCCACCGGCGTAGCGGCGAGTCCACCAACACAGTGCCTTATTCTTCACAAATACTGCTTGGAGCAGGTTCCTGTGGGGCTGGGATTGCAAAGACGAGACCCACATGAGGCCTCCACTGAGGCCACTGAAGGAAACTTTGTGCTTTGAAAACCCGCACCTGCAATGCTCCCTTATCTGCTGAATTCAAAGCTAATAAAACTGTTATGGGGCCTTCCAGACTCGTTCCTCCAAGTAGGTGACCTCAGGTGATAAATTGAGTCAGAGAGCTCCCCTAAGCCTGCTGGAGTAGGTTGTTCTGAGGATGGCAGTGAAAATGTTGTGTTTCCATTTTAGGTAATAACCTGGTGGGGAACTAAATTAACAAGGCTTCTGTGGATGTTCCAAAGCAGTTTTATGCTTTCTTCAGTACTGAGCTATCGCTCAGGCCCAGATCATTAGTTTCTGTTGCAGAGCACGTTACTAACTCTTCATCTAACCTGAGCTGCTCACTAGCCGTGTGTTTGTGTGCAGCCTGGACCAGAAAGTAGGTAGGACAGCAGCTTACACACAGGCTTACCCAGCCAGAGATCTGGTTAGAATCCACTGTGCTGCTTCTCAGCCACGCGGCAGGGGCCGAGCTACTTCTCCTCACTAAGCCTCCATCTCCACATCTGCAAAATGGGCATAATTTAAATTATCACAGAGGATCATTTAGTGCACATCAAACCAAATGAGTATGGCAAGCATTACCACGGTGCCTGAATCATAGTTAACATTAAAAAAAAAAAAAAAAAAAAAGAATGCTGTTATTAAGATGACGGAAGAAAGCCATAAGCTCTAGATTGCACACCCAGTATCATGTGTAGAGACCAGGACTGATCCCACATGTCATATTCATGGGAGAGCGTCTGAGTCTTTTGCTCTTTGTTTCTCTCGCCTTAATTTATATAATTTAAGCAAAACTTATTCCATTTTCTGGGCCCAGAGATGAGAAGCTGCAATGTAGAGAAGATATGGAAGGAGCTGTTAGGACAGGCACCCAGTAGAGAGACAAGGGGGATCCCCAACAAGAGGGAAGGGAAAAAAGGAATTGGAGGAGAAGCCCCAGCAGAGAAACTATTAAAAACAGACAGGAGTTTGAAGAACATGGAAGACCGCGACGTGTTGTAAAGGCTCAGTCTTCAGGAGCCTCTGCCTAAACCCCATGCTGTCATTTAAGTAAATGCCACCCCCTCTCCTTTCCCCAGAGCTTCTCAGGACCCCACCTGAATGTCCTCAGCCTTGAGGGAAGGACACAAAGCCGTCATGGGGACACTGGGAAGAACAGGGAACGGGATATAAAAAGTGAAGCTCCAGCCTCTCTCCATTCTGTGACAGCAAAAATCACAGATAAAGACGGAAGACAAGGGGACCCAGTGCCATCTTGTGGAGGGACTGGCCATGGTGCCTCTCGTGGTCCTCTGACTGCAACGGGCTTTGTTGCTCTTAGTTTGGTTTTAAATTTCCATTCATTAAGCGTCAGTTCTTCTAAAGAGGGTTTCAGGGGGCGTCTCTTCTGTCCTCTTGCTCCCCGTGAAGTGGCTATGCACTTCCGGTCTTTAAGCCCCGTCTACACACAGCATAGGAACCAACCCTTTCCGTGGGGATGGGCCCATCCTCCTCAGTCTTTGTCCAGGGGAGAGCATCCTGTGGAGTTCATGGTGACTCTGGGCGCAAGAGGACACCCCCTGCTCCAGAAGGGAGTATATTATTTGACTTCGGGGAGATGATTTTGTTTTTCTAAACTTACTTGCCTTACGTGTTCACTGGATTTATACGTCCTCACGGACCTTTGTGGTGAGAATCACATTATATAATGCCTGTAAAACACCTGTTTGGGAGCCTGGTATGGACTACGCGTCCATAATGCAGTACTTTGTAGCACCCGGTAGCTTTTTGTGCTGGTCAGGCTGATTGTATTTGAAAAGCAGGAATGGCCTTAAGGATCCAGCCCTGTATTACCTTCTAGTCTGCCTCTTCCTTCTGGCTAATCCCCTCCAGGCAGTGAGAGGGCCATGGTGACCCCGGGTGGCCTCTCTCATCATCCTGCTCTAATTTAGGTAGAGAGCAAGGTGGCGGGGGGGGGGGGGGGGAGGGGGGAGACTCTCTTCTTTTAATCAGGGAAGGAAATCTTTCTCAAAAGCCTGTGCAAGATTCCCTTGTAGGGGGAAGCCCGGCTGGCTCAGTCGGTAAAGCGTCTGCCTTCAGCTCAGGTCATGATCTCGGGGACCTGGGATCGAGCCCTGAGTTGGACTCCCCGCTTAGAGGGGAGTGTGCTTCTCCCTCTCCCTCACCGCCTCCCCCTGATTGCTCACTCTCTCTCAAGTAAATAAATAAAATCTTTAAAAAAAAAAAAAAGATTCCCCTGTAGGTCCCATTAGCCAAAAACTTGGGTCACATGCCCATAGGTCAGAATTACAGAAGAGGAAACAAGACGAACACAGATATTTGACACAGTGAAGACAGCAATTAATCGAATACAGTAACCCCGGATTGGACTCCCTTGCCTTTGAGCAACTCTTACACTCATGTTTGTACGTTGCAGTCGCGATTGATCCTGCTCCGTGTCATAATGTCTCTTTTACTGCTGTCTTCAGCTGAAATACAGATCTTGTATTCATCTGCTTTCACTTTTATTTTCCTTCCCAGCTCCGTAACTTTTACCATCCTCTGCAATCTGCAGTATTTCTCTATTAATCCCTCCCTGTGACCCAAGCAAATTTTGTAAAACCTAATCAGGTCCCTGTCCTGCCCCCTGATGCAGAACGTCCCATGAGTCCCCATTACTTACCGTATTAGCATTTCAGTTCAGGACCCTTAAACACGGGGAGAGATGTGGGGCCAGACACAGTGCTTCATGGCAGGATCACCTTGGGCAAGGTAATAACCTCTCTAAACCTCACGTATCCTTCATGACTTTTAATTATGGATTTTATACACTTATCTATTTAATGCTTAATCTGTTTCAATAGATTACATTGTAGGAGGCTAGAGGTGTTGTCTAGAGCCCCCAAACCTGGATCAACACTGAATCAATGCCTGGCAGACAGTTCGCACCCAGGAAATAATTAAGGCCCCCAATACCCTCTGTTTCAGAGTCGTGGGGATGAAATGTGGTGATTCGTACGGAATGTTTAATGTGCATCGTGGGTGACCAAAGGAGAGCTTTCCTTTTGCCATTTAGTTTCTTTTATAATAAAAGTAATGAAAACTCACGTCCCGCAGCATGGCATTCGGGTTCCTATCTTTCAAACCTCACCCCTGCTGTTCTCTGTTGGCTGCAACACCTCACATTCAGAGCACAGCACCACCAACCAGCCCGCGTTCCCCCAGATAAGCCAGGAATGTGGACATTCCGCCCCGAGCAGTGGGCATTATTCCCTCTGCCTTCCTCCCCAGGTTCAGACTCTCATTCCCTCGGGCTTGTCCTGGATGCTCTCCCGACCCACTGCCCCCACTGTGTGATGAATAGCTATGCTTGTGGTCGCCCCATGGACAGACACGAGGGTTGCACTTTTCCTGTTTGGAGGTCAGCGTGGCCGTGTGACTTGCTGTGCACAGGGGAAGTGAGGGGAAGTGATGTGTGTCGCATCTGGCTCCAGGGCTTTGAGAGCCACTTCGCGCTTTGTGTGTTTTCTCTTCCCCTCTGGCTTGGTGACGGGCATTATTTGAGACAGCAGGTGTTCTGTCTTTCTAGGTCTCTGAGAGACTTCAGTGAGCAGAGGCCTGCCACCAACCCACGCGGGACAAGCACCTAAGGGAGGAGGCGCTGCTTGGGGAGGGGCTGTTTATCTCACTTAGCCTAGCGTGGCCCGAGTGAGGCCCTGCCTTTTCGGTTGTCCTGGAGCGCACCTGCCCACGCAGGTGACACTGGTGTGACACTGGTGTGATGACGTGCTGGCTCGGCTGCAGCCCTCGGAAAACAGCTTCCCCGGAGAGCAGGACGCTCCACTGCTTCTGGAGCTGCGCACCCCTCGTGCCTGGTCCAGGGTGTGCGCGTGCAGGATTGCTGAAGGACACGGGACCCGCTTGCTGAGAAGGGGTGGCAGGGTCTCTGCTGCCGGAGCGGGGAAGTAAAAGTGCCAGTATTGTAAATAGAAATAGCAGTTTCTGAGAGGAGGCTGATGTTTTAGTTCAGATTTCTTGAGCTCAGATGGGCAGCTATGCTTTGTCCCCCACAGGGGAGTTAAGGTGTTCCGAGGAAATGTCCTCTGTCCTTTGTAGAACGCTCAACGGGGCTGTGGGCACCTTAGCCTCCCCAGCCTCGCCCCACGCTGTTCCAGGGACATCTTTACACCTTCAGTCTTGAAGGTGGAGCCTGCCTTGCTGGCTTGTGATCCCCAGCTACCCTTCCTTCGCCTCCCGATTCCAGCTGAATTAGCAGAAGGGCTGTGGGTTGGCACTGGGCCTCCTGTTAGGATCCTGGTTACACAGGCCACAGGCCCTGCTGATTTCAACTAGCCCATGTGTTCACAAGTACCCTCACCTGCTGCCTTTTCTCGCTTGAATCGTGCTTTATGGTCCTCTCCTAAAGATGGCACAAAGGCTAATTATCTCATAATAGTTGTCCTTTAAAAACATTACACTAAGAGCCACTTTATGCTTTGAATCCTGGCTTTTTCTTATCATCTGCATCTCTCTGCATAGCTCTCCTCACAGCAGAATTTTCTGCTTTCACCGAGGAATTCTTTTTTTCTGATTTGCCAATTGGGGAAATGATGCAGTTCTTTCTCATGACAATTATTTAAGCAGCCTAGTTGTTCTAAAACCTAAGTCGTTGCTCTTAGTGTCCTGTTCTTCTCTTCAAGCTAATATCATCAAACTACTGCTGGTTGAGCAAATATTATTGAGCTCCTATGCATTAAGGGTCAGCCTACCCTGTGTCAGTGGGCGAGGTTTTCTTTTTTTTTTTTTTTTTCCTGTAATATTTAATTCTTATAGCCACTCAAGATGGTAGGGAAAGCATTCCCTTTCTTTGGTTGGGGAAACTGAGGCCCAGAGAGGAAAGTAACTTTTCCACGGGCAAATAACTAAGGCAGGGGCTAAATCCCAGTAGATCTGAACTCACTTGCTTTGATCTTCCCTCACCATTCATTCATTTTTCTATGTCCCTGTTCATATGCTTTATACTGGACTTCGGTTAAAAGCATTGAACTTGGTTTTTGTCCTCACCAGACCTCAGAATGTTTCTCAGGGGTCTCTTCCAAGAAGCATGTCCCAAACTACTCTCTTCTTGGCTGATTTTTAAGTTGCTAAAATAGTGTCTATCCCATAGCTGCCTGTGTCTCAGTGGGTTGGAAGTATTTGTCTCCGTATGTTTCCTCCTACACAGTGGGCCCCCTGGGGGGTTAGAGGGGACCCGTCTTCTTCCTGTGTCCCTGGACAATGCCAGGGAGAGGGCGAGCACGCAGGAGGCCTGGTATCACTCCTGGGTAGCGTCTGAGGGAATAAGGAGGATAGCAACAGTAAAAGGAAATCCTCTTGGAATCCAGTTTGGTGACTCATATTATTCAATCCAGTTTGGTGACTCACATTATTCAACGACTAAGCATCTGAAGACAAATTATGGAAAGCCAAAACCAGAAATCTCAGCATGATCTTCAAAGCCTCATTTAACTTGAACCATTGTTCCTTGTCAAACCTACTCCTTTTCCGTGGCATGTTGGACACTAATAAGCCTGCTGGTTTGGGTTTGGTGCCAGCGTGGAGTACAAAGACCTGCCTGTGTGTTCAGACAAGTGGGTGCAGGAGGTGACGGTGATTGTCAGAGTTGAAAAATAACGTGGCTTCAGTCAGTTTTGTTCTTTCGACACCTCTGGAAACTCATTGTCTTAGAAGCATCCCATGGGCTGGCAGATTGCAGGGCCTCGAGGAGTGTGTTGGCTTCATTAATGCGTTAATGGCCTTGAAGGGGTGTTCGAGTAGCAAGGAGCCTTGAAAACTCAGTTCATCGTTGGAGTTATCACACACGTGTGCAAGCGTGAACACACAAGCACTTGCAAACACTCATGCACACTCATACAGATTTGGGGCAATGGATTCCTTCTGGGAGGAGTTGCCTGGGGTACCCCATGAGTGAACCCTACTCGGGTCCCTGCAAATCCAACTGACAGCTCTAGGCAGAGTCGCGTTTCTCCTTCACTCCCTCCCCCACCGATGACTCTGCTTTTTCTTTCTGGTTCACCGAGAGTTGGAGAAAAGTACAGTCAATGGGACATGGTCATGCATTCCCACATCGTTTTTCATTGATCTTGAAACACAAACATAAACTATTTCTAATTGTAGGTCTGTTATGGTTCACACGACACATGAATGTGGCCAAATGATTTTATGTATGATGCGTGTATGTGCATTATTCTGTTGGCTGTGTGTCTTTCTGCCCTTCTAACAAGCAGCCTTCTAACAATAGCTCCCTTCCAGACCTATCCCCAGTGCATTTGCCACACTCTTTGTGCCTCCTTTCCCTCAATTTCCACCTCATGCCTGGACTCTGGCATGAACCTGAGGTATTTGAGGGAAGGGACAGGATGTCAACTTTGTCTCCACTTCCAGTGCCGGGTACACAGCAAGTCTATTTAGGTCTTGACTCTGAATTGTGGGTATTCTGGGCAGACTGATGCTTTGGTTTTCTCACATCGTAACATTCTTCGAAGGTTACTTCTTCATTTATTTAGAGAGAGGCTGAGTGTTATATGTGTTAAGAACCAAGTAGCCAGACCCCTGTGGCAGCTCTCATTCTCCTCTGTTGTCCTAAGCAATTCTGTTCACTCCTAAACTTCCATATCTCACCTAAGCAAGCAAAACCCTAGAGTAAACTGCCTCCATCCAGCCTGGAAGGTATTAAGGTCATTAAGGTCATTAAGCTGACCCTTTGGGGTTGGGTTAAAGGAAATCGTAGCTATCTACATGCAACCCCTCTGCCCCCACCCCAGGCTGAAGGGCTTCTTCTAATTGTATATTTTATTGTCACTGAGAGACTTTTCATATAATGTTCATTTCTTCATCTTGTTTTTTTTCCAGTAATGGCTCAGCATTCTTTATAGATCGTCCCCAAATCTAGCTGATCCACCTTTTAATCGGGTCTTAGGTTCAATTAATAGTCATTGAAGGAACGCTGAATATGATCTGAATAGAAGCAAGGCAGCAGGTGCTGTTAGGAGGATCTGACCCACGGGAACAGTCTTTTCCTGCTAGAAGCTCTCTTGTTTCCCATTATCCAAAAGACCTCAGCAGTGTAGAAATTTAATATATGTTACTCCCTTTAACCTATGAAATGTTAGACTGATTGCCAGCACAAGTGACAAAACTATATGGTTTACTTTTCATAGTAATCCTTTTCTTTGGAATTGTGTATGATAGTATCTTGCCATGACGAACATTTGTATTTCTTGATTTCTCTAAAGCCTTCGCAGTTTATTTTAGGTAGATATAAGAGGGCAGGGGATCTTCGGATTTATGACCAGATTGTTTCCTGTTGTAAACAAGGCATCGAGTATTTCTGCATCCTCACCAAGGTTACACAGAAGTCAGGGCAGAACTTGGGGCTAGATCTCAGCTCCTGAAGCCCCAGCTCAGCATCCTGTTCACTCGTGTGTATCATTGGCCCTTTCAAGCAAAGAAGACTTTGTGGAGGTGCATCTTATGTTCCCAGAATGATCTGTGTTAGCGAAGCGATATAGACTACCTGAGTAGGACCTTTCTCAGCTAGAACAATGGAAGCTGGAGATCAGTGACAATAATAACATTTGGTAAGGGTTTTCTTCTTAGCACTTCATGTGTTGTTTCCTTTAATCCGCATGACAATCTACAAAGTTGATGCTGTTACCAACCCTACATTTCAGGTGACGAAACGAGGCCCACAGGGTCACATAACTTGCTCTTGGTCACCCAGGGGGGGAGTAAGGGATGAGCCAGAATTCAAACCCACCCTCTTAACCACCAGCCTTCCCCATCTGAGCTCTAATAACTCATCATGATGATTCCTGAACGTCTTCCCCTAATGCCAGGTTGTTTTATGTACTTTAAGTCATAAGAAATGAATAATATTTTAAAAGCATAAAATATAAATCATTTTGCATCACCATTCAGAAAGAATAAATGATCAGGCTGGTGATGATTTAACTTAACATGTAGTATGATATTGAATCTGAAGATACTGGAACAAGATAACAAGAGATCACAGAAAAGGTTGTGTCAAGTGCAAGGTCTTGGTGTTCTTCTGGGTAGATTACATGGCCCTTCAAGAGTGAGATAGACCGGTACTCCCCGTTTAAGTAAACTCCTTATAGAGAAGGTAAAGCTCCAGAGGCAGAAGGGATACTGGCTCATTTTATAGAACCCAGAGCTTCAGAATAAAGGAATATTCAGCTTAATTGGTGTTTTTAAAGTTTGTCAAGTGAGGGATAGAAAGAAATCATAGTTGCGTGTGTGTATGTGTGTGCAGTAGAGGGAAAAAAAAAAAAAGTGCTCTCGCTTTATCCCGTGCCATCACGTGGACAGCAGTGATTTAATTCAGGACAGGATGAAACATGGGCAATATAAAATCAAAACTAGCTACGGCAGCTTGCTTTAATTGTCCCCCTGCCCGTTTCCCCCTCAGCTCCTCCCAGGCAAGGCCGGCTTCCTCATTGATCCGCTGATGTGTTTCCTGGTCCCTGTCAACGCCAAGTGCTCACTTAAATGTCTGTTTTTACGTGATCCCGTTAAACCAAGAACAGGCATATTCAAAAGGAAGGACAAACTCTTGGGCCACACATGAGCAGTAGTTTCCAAGATTTTCCATTAAGTCACCCCAACTTGGAGCATGTAAGTGATGTTACTGGGATTCAGGCTCAGGACCTGACGCTTCCTTCCATCTCCACGGCTCTTTTCCCTCCCTGTCTTTCTAAATCCCTGAGCCCGAAGCCTCTCCAGACACCGCACCTGCTGGCTGGAGCAACCTTACATCTGCCACCGTGTCCCACAGACGGCACCTCCAAACCAGCCCCAGCGCAGGAGCAGACCCTAAGTCTCCTCCCAGATGGCTGCCCGGACACCGGCTGCCTTTTCTGGGGGGTCGTACAGGGGCTCCCCTGCTCTTCCTCCAGCTCAGTGTCACTGCTGGTCTGTCCCATAGCTGCGGCCAGATCTGCAGCCGGACACTGAACATGGTGATCACTGTCCTTAAAAGTGTGTCTTCTACTTTACGGGGTGCTTTGAGGACAGCGGCTGGATTCTTTTGATATCCCCCGTAACTCAGAACAATTTTAGGAACATTGTGGGTGCCTTGCAAAAGCAATCACCTCTGGGCAGACTCTGGACCTCAGGCATCACCAGTGAGTGTCTGCAGGCTTACCTATCAGTCTTTCCCACCCCCCACCTTCACTTACTTGGCAGCTAATACCTGTCTGGGACCTTCATAAAAATCAGGAGTTTTCACATAAATATCCACAGTTGAATCTTGAAAACTTCAAAAATCGGGTCACGCTGGTCCTTTGTCTCCAATGAGACGAGTTGGGGGGTTGAGAGCAGCTCTGTCCTTAAGACAGATCCATACGTGACTGCCTGCTGCCGTCCCCACCGACCAGCCAGCTTTGTGCCTAGATGTCACCTGTTACTCCAGGAAATACACAGCAGTCCCAGGAAAACTCCTTGTCTTTGCTTTTACCGGGAAGGGCTGTGTATTCGTCGGCACAGGCAGCCATAACGAAATACCAGAGACCACGTGGCTAAATCAACAACAAACATTGTTTCCCACAGTTGTGGCGGTGTCTGGGAAGTCCAAGATCAAGATGCCCCCAGGTTCAGCTCCTGCCGAGAGCCCTCTTCCCGGCTTGCAGGCTGTGTCCTCACATGGCAGAGAGAGACAGCCCTGGTCTCTCTTCTTCTTACCCCGTCACTAATCCTGTCCTGGGTCCTTCCCTTATGACCTCATCTAAATCTAATTATCTCCCAGAATCCGCACCTCCAAATACTATCCCATTGTGGATTAAGGCTTTAACATACGAATTTTGAAGGAACACAGATACTCAGTCCAGAGAAGCAGGCTCAAGAAATGAGATAAATCCTCCCTCCACTTTGCTCATCTAGGGGAAGAATTTCCTTTGGTTTGCTCATATTTATTTTCAGCAGCAAATTATTCTAATGTTCTCTGCCCTCCCATGAGACAAGCACAGATTTCCATGTGTCTCGCATCCAGTGGGGTGGGGATCAGGTGACCCGGATTTCCAATTCAGTTTAGCCCCTGCGTGCTTGACCCTGGGGTTCCCACGCTCCTCCTACCTTACCTCCCCCTCCTGCGGGGGAATAAGGATGGGACAAGATGATGGCACGTGGCCCTTGGGCTTCTGATTGCCTCTGGGTCTTTTTGCTGGCTATTTCTGGGGAAATGCTAGGGATTCATGGCTGCTGGCCACCTGCGGGGTGATGATGACTGTCTGCCCAGCCGTGGAAGCGCCCACAGTCACGCGGCCCCCCGTGGGGAGGCTGGGTCGCACCTGGAGCAGGGACTGAAGCTGCACGTCCCCAGGTACCCTAAGGCGGCGGGTCTCGGGTCTTCCGTGTGCTAGCATGACCCCTTCTCCCATCAGCTGCACCGAATAATAAGAGAGGCCCGTCTGCCCTCCTGCCCCAGAGCTCCGCTGTGCTGCCTGTATGTGTCTCTGCTTCTAATGAAGGATTTATTTAGGTCACCACTGCCTTCTGTGCACAGCCAGGCAGATTAAACATGTTGAGGAGCTCCTCCTCCCTCCCCGGGGCCCTGCCGAGGCCGCACACCTGGCCGCTCCTCCTGGGTGCGAGGGGCATTTACGGGGGCCCACCGTGTGGCCCTTCACAGACAGAGAGCCTGCATCCTTCCTCCACGTCACTGCCCTCTCTTCCTCGAGCCTCTGTCTGGTTGAGTCACTGCAGTACTTTGGATCATGAACAAATGCGTTTGACTAATTATCATCCCCAGATCCCATTTATACTGCACAGCCTGCATTTTTTTTTTTTTTTAAGGGACAAAAATAGCTACCCTGATTTGAGGGCTTGCCATGGGCCAGGCAATATGGCAATATCCTCAGCTTCCACATAGACCGTTTTAGTTAATCCTCCCAATTAGTATATAGAGCCAATGGGTTCTATCTAAGGCTCCAAGTTTCAATGCCATCTTGTGGATGTGAAATTATAGAGCTGAGATTTGAGCTGGCGTTTTTGGTTCTAAATCCTCTGTTCATTCCAGTATGTCCCCTCCACCCCCCTCTGCAGCTAATTCCACCTCTGTGGCCAGGCCGATCCCTGTCTATTTTGTCTACCACAGTGGTTACCGATCCTGGAATTAAAAACAAACTGCCCCAACAATAGGAAGAAACAAAAACCAAAGGAACACTGGCCGCCCCCGGCCCCAGGCCAAGGCGATCAGAATTTGGACCCGAATGGGCCCAGGCATTTGGAACTCACCGGGTCCTTGCCATTCTAAGGGCTGAGGGTGGGCAGCCCAGTTCCCCGGGGAGCTTGTTAGAAACACGGACACTAGGGCCTCTCTCCAGACCTCTTGGATTAGAAACTGCGTTTTGAACCAGATCTCCCAGGGACTGGTGTGCATGTCTGAGTTTGGAAAGCACTGTGCTAGGCAGTGCGGCATCCAGAGCTCCTGGAAAGGATGCTGAACTCACCCCCCACCTGCAACTACCCATCCAAGTCCTTCAGCCCTAATCTCTCCTCTCATTTGGAGAAGAATGTTATGTGGATTGGCTTCAGACCTCCTATGGGACAGATTGCATTTATCATCCTCATGGTATCCTGGAGTTCTCAGAGGCTCAGAAACAGCAATGCGATAGAAATTTTCTGGCCCCAAATCCCTGCCACAGCATGCGGCCCTCCCTGGCTTGCCGAGGTACCTCCTTCCTTCAGTCCTGTGGAGTTCTGTTCATTATCCAGGTAGCCTTTTGTGAATATGGAAACTCCCAGCACTGCTGTGGATGCTAGGCAGGATAGAAAGGATGGAGGAGTCAGTGTTCAAAAAGTCCTTTTCTTTCTTGAGGGGAAAATGGGGCCAACTACACTTCCTTTCCCCAGACAGTAAGTGTGACCCGGGGAAACTTATTTACATGATGTGGACTGACCTTGGGTCTTTTCTGCCCTGCACCCTTTCCACCCCATGTGAGGTAGGCCTCACAGCAATTACCATAAGCAAATCCACAGACAAAGGTGGGTGTCAACATTTGTTGAAGAGTGTCATGTGCAGGCAGTTTCAAGAAAATAAATATTTATGGAATTCTTGAGATATCACAGTCCTTTCGTAGACTGACAGGCACAAGCTGAATCTGTTTCCTCTTTCTCAGTTTCCAAGATGACCTGCCAAGGATGGAAAGTTGACACTACGGCAACGTGCCCTTAAGTAGTGGTTTAAAGGTGAAAGTGAAGATGTTTTTGACTGCTAAAGATGCACCAAAAAACAAAAACAAAAGCACTGTTGATTGATCAGAAGTTTGGTTGGATATGGAAATGACAGTTCTGTTGTGCTTACTGAGGTTTCAGTACATTCCAGAAAATTAAATCACTCAGCACCCTTGGATGCTCGTTTTTGTCTGGCAGTGTAATACCTCTAGTCCTTTCTCCTCTTCTCATCTTCCTGGGGAAGCTCCCTCCTCTGCCTGGAATGCATGCCCCACTGCCCACAGGGGGGCAGCGCCATTCAAAGAAAAAGAAGCACAGGGGGCTTTAGAGATGGCCCATGGAGTGTTCCTTCTCTCACTTCTTAGGTCTATGACCTTGAGAAGGTCATTGAACCTTAATAGCATGTTTGCATATCTGTCACGGGGAGAAAGGCCGGGCATTCTCATTTGCTGAAAGTCTGCTGGGTGCCAAGCCCTGTGCTATATATTTGGCAAGGGTAATATTACTTAATGTTGATGGCATCCACGTGGAAGTAGGTTTTGCCCATTTTGCAGAATGGCATGTTGAGCCCCAGACAAGGAAGACACTTATCTGAGTTCAGAGAGCTAGAAGAACACTAGCCCACTTCTGCCCAATTGCAAAAGTGCCTTTGCTTTTCCACTGCTATACGTTACCTTTTCGTTGCTTCAAAAAAGGAAGATAAAATGGGAATAACTACCTCTTGGTTTTGTTGCGAGTATTAGAAGAGACCATTTATGCACTCGGACTCGCCCCTTGCACACACCGGGCGCCCAGTTAGTAATCTCTTTTCCATCCCTTTCGTTAAATCCCTTAAACAACTTGTGGTTGAGTGTTTCGAGCATCCCTGTTACCCTAGAGGAGCTTCTGGTCTGTGCCAGCTCTGTGACTCGTTCTTGTGGAGGGGCTGGAAGGGTGTCCTGCAGACAGAGGGATTACATAGGCAGTGCCATTTCTGATGCATTGAATTTACCACTCGTGGCATATTCTAGTTATTTCACTTTCTCCACAAATATGTTTCAGTGGGGGGACTGAGGGAATACATTGTGGTTAATTACATTTGAAATCTAGGTCATGATGTGAATTATGTAATAAGAAGACTTAAGGAGAAAATTAAAATATCTTGAAGGGTTATTTCACTGTTTCCCCTCCTGTTTTAATTAAAATATTTTCTAGACTCTCAGGTGATCTTGTCCAGTCACCATTAGGAATCTTGACACCTGGTTTCTGCCTGATTCTCTCAGGATGAAGAACTCACTACCGTTTGATACAGTGTTTTTCGTAGACACACTGTTCAGGATGTCTTTCTATTGAATTAAAAGCCTTTCTCGGTGCCTTGGGCCATTTGCTTGAACTTCCGCTACATTTGACATGTTCATTCAGCAAGTAGGATCTCTAGCACCTCCTGTGCACAGAAATCATGCCAGGCCCTGGGGGATGCAGCAGAGAGAGAGTCAGGACACTGTTGGGAGGCTCTGACATTGGCATTGTCGGGCGGAGGGGCAGACTGCAAACAAGCACATATAGTTTTGGATAGTACATGAGGAATATAAAACGGGATGATGGGAAAGAATGTGGTGGGCCCATGTTGTAGAGAAAGCCAGTGTTTGAAATAAAACTGGAATGACAGGAAAGAGCCAGCCCCAAAAAGCCTCGGACCCAGCATCCTAGAAAGAGGGAGCAGCAAATGTTGTCCCTGGCATGTGATCAACACCTTCACGGTGGGGCCCAAGGAAGCCTGGTGTTGCTGACGGGGAAGACTCTTGCCTTTTGAATTTTTGCAGCTCAGGGCTTGGTTTAGCACAGCAGGACCAAGAAAATAGCATCTTTGATAAAGGGGAGTGAACGGAGAGGGAGCTAGATCTCTTTTTGGGACCTTTTAACCCATCCACAAAGGGAAGGCGAGGGTTTGTTTTGCTCCTCCTTCCAAGAAATCCTCATCAAAGGACCATTACCAGGCATGAATTTCAACAGGACCAGAGAAGCTCACCGTCAGGCCCAGGAACTACTTGTAGCCTAACTCCAGGCATCGCCAAGGAGTAAAAGGGGCAGCGACATCCCTGGCTTTGTCTGCTCAGACTGAGTTTGGATCCTAGTTCAGCCTCTACCTTTCTGGACAAACCTCTGAATTTCCCTGAGCCTCACTTTCTTGTAGTGAAATCAGTTCTCTTGAGGACTTGCCGTGAGCATCACAGGGGTCCTGGTGCGAGGTTGCCAGCCTAGTGTCTGCTCAGTAACAAGTGCTGCAGATGGGAGCATTGCTTTTGGTGAGGCAGGTGGCCTGGGTTCCAGGTGCTGTTGAGCATTCTCTCCCGGCCCATGCCAGCTCAGGGCTCCAAGCTTCCAGAAGGTTCCATTTGGTCAATATTACCTGGTTCACTTCTGGAGGGAGGATGATCAGTTTGCCTTTGTGCTGCCTGTTAAGTTCAAACTTGCCTTCCTCCTAATTTGTGAGTGGGGTGGGGGGATCTGACTATTCAGAGAGCCCTTTCTTCACTTAAATTAAGAATTGCAACTCTGCTCAGTGCTGGGTACCTTTGTGCTGTCCCTCCAGCTTCCACCAGCCACACATCATGGCCTTGAGATGTGCTATAGGAGTAAATGGATACTCACATTCTGGATTCTGAAGACTTGGTAAAAAAAAAAAAAAAAAAAAATGCAAAATACCCCTTAATTTTATATAGGGATTATGTGTTTATATAGGGATTACGTGATATTGTTTTGGATCTTTGGGTTAAGATAAAAATATTTCTTTTTTTTTTAATGTGGCTCCTGGGTCATTTGAACATTTATAATAAAAGCTATAATATTAGATGCTTTGTCATAGGGCAAGATGTGACTGTCAGACACATAGAAATAAATGGTGGTTACTGTCACCTTTGGGAGGGGGACTGTTGCCTTCATGAGCATCTCTTGATTGCCTATGAATAATGGAATTTTCCTGGGAATATAGTAAAAATGTATGTTATCCTTTTATTTATATAATTCATCTGCTGCATGACTACCGTGGGGAAGGTGCTGTGCTTGGCATTATGGAGGGGAGAAGGTATTGGTAAGAACAGAAAGTTAATCTTATAACTTAGTTAAAATGTCGGATAGGTAGCTTAAGTTCAATAAATTTGGATATTTGTCTGATAAGTGAAAAAGTGCATATGTGGCTCACGTTAATATTTCTACTGAAGAGTGCTTATAGATATATGTCACCTCGTTTCAGTCTCAAGGAAACCATTTGAGGTGGCTGGACTTATTACCATTTTACAGATGAGGAAACTGAGGCTAAGAGTGGGTAAGCCGCTTTGACTGAAGTCAGACCCAGAGCCACATTCCTGACCCCAGAGCCTGGCTAATTCCCATTGACTCCCCTACTGAACAGAACAAATGTGTGAGTCTGACTCCATGCTGCTCTATCCCAATCCTTTGTGTCAGCGGACTCTGGACTCGGTGGCCTGGGACTTTGTCACGGCTCGCTAGGTTTTTGAGGGTCTTCCTTCTTTAGGTCCCCCAAAATATTGCCCTTATTAGTCTATGAAGGCCACATGCTAGGGAGAAGGCAATAATGGCAGATAGATAGAACTGGAATTCCGGAGCCACGAGGTCTAGGCCTGGGTTTTCTACGTGGCCTTAGACAAGCCGGCTTGGGCCTCCCGGCTCTCATGTGCTCTGACGTCAGGAACAGTGTGGCTCCGGGGTCCTGGCTCACAGGTTCACCTGAGCTTGAGGGTCCTCTCTTTTCTGAGAGTGTTACTAAAAGGCCCAGAAATTCTGGCCGTGCCACTGAGGTCAAATTATCCAACTACCACAGGAGGAAGTTGGCTCTCAGTGACCACTGCGTGTGTGTAATATGTATTATATATGTATTTAGATGTCCATATATGTGTGTGTATATACATATGCATGTCTTATCTGTGTATATATATAAAACCTAACTAGAGTTCTGTACGTATACACGCTGTACATATGTGTGTGTGTGTGTAGCTCATACATATACACACTTCTCTCTCTATATATATAGTGTGTGCATGAGATTTTAGCTAAGTTTTTTTTTTCTATATACCTCAAATATTTTTGGAATGTAGAAGGCTTTAAACATTTAATACATTTTTAGAAAGTATTAAAGCAGAAGTGGGGAACTTTTAAATTACTAACTGCCCATTTTTTTTGTTTTTTTTTTTTTTGTAAAAAGTACATATATATGTATATATGTATACATACATATATATACATATGTATGTATTTAGGTTCTTCTCTGTTGATAATTTCCTTTTAGGAAAAAAAAGAAACTCAGATGTGCACTATACTAATCAATATGCCTCATAATAGAGTAAAAAAAGATGAATTTCAGATCTGGCCTCCGATTCTGTCCCCTTAGGTGTTGAAGGATTGGGATCTGTGGTTGTTTTCTGAGTCTGAATACAGAGCTAGGAGATGGGGTCAGCAATACTCATCACTGACAGTAGTGTGATCTAGGGGCTCAGTCCGTTAAGCACCTGACTCTTAATTCAGCTCAAGTCATGATCTGAGGTTCATTAGATCGAGCCCCACGTCAGGCTCCACACTAGCTTAACATTCTCTCTCTCCCTTTCCCTCTGCCCCCCTCACCTCGGTCTCTCTCTCCCCCACTCTTAAAAAAAAAAAAAAGAAAAGAGCTATTTAGTATGGAGTGGTTACTCTCCCCTGTACTTCACCCACCTCCCCCCTGCCTATGTGCACACACATACAAGAGCAAACACACATGCACAGACATACACAAGCATGCCTATGCACAGGTGTACATACACACCCCAAACATGTAAAAGGCAAGCACAGTGGCATCCATTTGGTCAACCCATATGGGTCAGACCCACACTGAGAAGGAAATGAAATTTGACTGAAACATACTAAAGCATTCAACTGAGTAAGGGAAAGTTCCATTAAATTGAGCTCATTCAATCATAGAAAACTTTGGACCACATCTTGATCAGTCATCCCATCCTTCTTTTTTTCCCTAAATAATTAAGCCAGCTGATCTTGCAAGTCCCTTCTCCAGTTCTGTGATTCTCTAAAAATGTCCAGTTTTTAATTGCTTTTTTAAGTTAAGACATTTTAATACACATTTTTCAAAGCAGCTAATACAGTTGATATCTGAGGGAGGTAATGCAATTGGTTTGATTATAAAAAATGGAAGACCATAAAAATTATTCGTTTATACATTCTACACAAGTTTTAAACTAATAAAGTGAATTTTAAACCTGGCATAAAGAAGACGATGGGCCCTCTTGATGGAGAACATTTTTACTGGCTCTCTAAAGCCCACAGTCCCCAAGGCAGGCCTGTCACTCACCCTTCCCTAACTGTGTTAGGACAGATTACTTTCAAGAACTTCCAGTGCCCTCTTCCTGGGAGACCGTCAAACACCTCTTAATGATGGTAGTTTATCAGTTCCCTGAAACACGGACGTGACTCCTCTGTCCTTGGGAAGCTGCTGCCATCTGGCCCAGCAGTGGCTGTGTCCTTGTGGGACTTCAATGCCTAAATGTTATAAAGTTCAGCTTGATAAAGAGAAGGTATAAAGAGGGCCGTTTGTGGAAAGAGCCCTGCGTTCAGAGTTCTGAATTTGGGCTCTGAATTTTGAAGTGGACTGAATTCTCGTGTCCTTGGGCAAGATTCCTATCTATACCTGTCCTGCTTGCTACCTTGCACTGTAGGGTCACGGTGCCAGTCGACTGATGAGACTGCAAAACCACTTCATGAGCGGTACGACTTTGCACACGCGAAGGAGCTCTGCTCTTTCCAGCCCCCTCCGTGTTTACCCCTCTAGGCTCACTTCGAACACTTTCTCTACCATGAGGCCATCCCAAGTTGTTCCAGGCAAAATGAGTGCCCATGTGTCCTCATACCACCCTGCCTAAACTATAATCAGAGCATACATAGCACTGAAGCCTGCAGTCAGGTGATATCAGTTAACCTTGGCCACATTTATTCTGCAATACCAACCGCCCCAAAATGCAATGGCTTCTAGCCACAAGGGTGGATTCTCCCTCCCGAGCAAGGATGGCTGTGTTGCACACAGTGGGCTTGCATGTGACTCTGCTGTACATGTCTCTCACCTTCCTCTGGAACCCAGTGGCTGGCCGGGGCACGTTCTGCTCACGGTCGTGGCAGAAGCGCAAGAGGGCAAGTGCAAACACACAAAGCTTCTCGAGACCGAGGCTGGGGAATGGCATCTTGTCATTTCCACTCACAAGCCATTGGCCAAAGCCAAATGAAATCGCTGGGGAGCACACTCACCCCACAGTGAGGCCATAGCAAGAATTGGATGCAGGGAGGAGTAAAGAATGGGAGCTAATTGTTCAGTCTTTCATACAGGTTCGCCTGCCGTGTTAGATCAGGAGCCCCCGCTGGGTGGCTGGGGACAGGAACAACGTCTGCTTCTATATCACCAGCCCCTCTGCCTGGGACTGGCAGGTAGTAGATATTTCAGTGATGTTTGCTGAGGTCCAAAAGACCTTTCCCACCCTTTCCTTTACAGCACAGATTGGCAAACTCTGACCGCCGGGCCAAATCTGTCCATGATTTTGTGCACACAGAGAGCTGAACGTATGAATTATTGAAAAAAATCAAAAGAAAATCATATTTAATGATGCATGAACATTATATGAAATTCAGATTTCAATATCCATAAGTAAAGTTTTATTGGAACACAGCCACACCCATTCCTCTGTGTACTGTCTATGGCCACCTGAGCAAAACAGCATACTTGGAGTTGCCATAGAGACTGTGTCCTGCAAAACCTAGAACATTTCCTGTCTGGCCCTGTAGAAAAAGTGTTTGCCACTCCCTGCACGATAGGATAAAGAAACGGAGAGAGCCCCAGAGAGGTGATTGCTGTACCCAAGACTACAGAGTTGTCAGCTCCAGTAAGCCCTGTATGTATGTGGGGTTAATATCTTTCCCCTTTATTTCCTAGTAACTGGCGGCCTGCGACACCCATGTGTCACTGATTAGGAGGCATTACCCGCGGCAGCGCTTCATGACCCAGCGGCGCCGGGCCCAGTGAAGCCACCATGGTGTCCAGCACGGCCGCGCTGCTCCTGGGCGCGGTGCTGCTGGTGGCCCAGCTCCAGCTAGTGCCTTCCCGCCCCGCAGCGCCCGGGGACGCGCAGGGCCAGCCGGAGCTCGCGCGCAGAGCCGCCAGCCTCCAGGGTGAGGGCCGAGAAGGCGCGGCCCCCAACGGCTCGGCCCAGCAGCTGCCGCAGACCATCATCATCGGCGTGCGCAAGGGCGGCACGCGCGCGCTGCTGGAGATGCTCAGCCTGCACCCCGACGTGGCGGCCGCCGAGAACGAGGTCCACTTCTTCGACTGGGAGGAGCACTACAGCCAAGGCCTGGGCTGGTACCTGGGCCAGATGCCCTTCTCATCCCCGCACCAGCTCACGGTGGAGAAGACCCCCGCGTACTTCACGTCGCCCAAAGTGCCTGAGCGCGTCCACAGCATGAACCCGGGCATCCGGCTGCTGCTCATCCTGCGGGACCCGTCCGAGCGCGTGCTGTCCGACTACACGCAAGTGTTCTACAACCACGTGCAGAAGCGCAAGCCCTACCCGTCCATCGAGGAGTTCCTGGTGCGCGACGGCCGGCTCAACGTGGGCTACAAGGCGCTCAACCGCAGCCTCTACCACGTGCACTTGCAGAACTGGCTGCGCTTCTTCCCGCTGCGCCGCATCCACATAGTCGACGGCGACCGCCTCATCAGGGACCCTTTCCCGGAGATCCAGAAGGTCGAGCGGTTCCTGAAGCTGTCGCCGCAGATCAACGCCTCGAACTTCTACTTTAACAAAACCAAGGGCTTTTACTGCCTGCGGGACGGCGGACGGGACCGCTGCTTGCACGAGTCCAAAGGCCGGGCGCACCCCCAAGTTGACCCCAGACTCCTCAGTAAACTGCACGAATATTTTCACGAGCCAAATAAGAAATTCTTCGAGCTTGTGGGCAGGACATTTGACTGGCACTGATCTGCAATAACCCAGGCTCGGAACCTTTCCTATTGTAAGTTCTGGTGTATATCGGGGGAGGAAAAAAAAAAAAAGAATTTTAAAAGGGCATTTAAGCTATAATTTATTTGTAGAATCCATAAATTACTTCTGTACAGTATTAGATTCACAATTGCCATATATACTAGTTATATTTTTCTACTTGGTAAATTGAGGGCATTTTGTATTGTTTTTCATGGTTGTTAACATTGTGTAATATGTCTCTATATGAAGGAACTAAAATATTTCACTGCAAAAAAAAAAAAAAAAAAAAGTCCTGGAGACCCTGTCTTTTTTTAATATAATTAACTTGCCCCAGACTCAAAATAGCTGTCTGTGTTGTACTTATTGCAGAATCTATATTCCTTTGTTACTTTAAAAAGAAATGTTTTTCATGGCTATTATGCTTCTCTCTTGCCCTCTCCTTTCTTCATTGTTCATTTTAATTTTTAATGTCTCTCTGTGGTCATCAGATTTATTTTTTACTTGCATTGTGAGATTTGTCTTCACTGAGATCCCCTGTTACTCTGGAAGTGGCAGGTTCACCGACTCCCAACTTCAGCAGGTCCCTGAGCGTGGATTTTAACCCCCTGTTAACTCAGAGTGGACAAAGCAATATTAAGACTGGAGAAGTAGTTAATACTAACAAGAAGCTCCCTTGTCACACATCTTTGCCTCGAAGAGTGCTTGCATACATTTCTGATCTTAGCAATGGGCAAAACCTACAATAAAGGGGATGAAACCATTGGCCTTCAGAATGGTCTCAGGGCTGTGTACTTCACCCCAGGTGGCAGTGGGTCTCTGGAAACCCACTTAGAAAAGAGAAATTGCAAACTGTATGTGTTCCCATCTTGTAGATTTTGTGGAAAGCCGACTCATGGTGTAGACAGACTTTTGCTTAGGTTGGGAGTCTGTTTATCTATTATTTCCTGAAAGATCGATATGCATTTATAGACACATAATTCCATATGCATTGAGACATAAATATGTGTGTGTTTTAAAATCAACTCTGAATGTGTAATCCTGAAATGGAAAGGAAATTTAAACTCCCAGGGGTCAAAATGGCAAAGAGAAAAGCACAAAGTGGAGGTAGAGCCTAAGGCAGCCCTTGTACCTGCACCTAGGGGAGAGAGGCCTGATTTCAATTTCACTTCTACTCCTGAGCAGCTGACTTGTTGGAGGTGGTCACGCAAGTCCCCCGAGTCTTGGTTTCCGCAGGCATTCTTATTCAGCCAGCCTTTTACAGAATTAAATACACTGGATATGTTTTCTTATTATGAAAGCAAAACACAATCATTATGTAAAACAAAACAAAAAAAGAAATACAAAGAAGCAAAGTAAACCCGTTTCCTGACAGAGTTTATATTTAACGCAGCGAAGTGAAATGGACATTATATATAAGAACTCATTGAAAATGCCCCCAAACAACCCCAGGAAGTAGTAATTATTATGGCGAGTTCAAGGAGGAAGAAATAGGCATGGAGGAGATAAGGAACCTGCCAAGGTCACACGGACTCCAAGCCAAGGCTGGGAGTCCACTTAGAGCCAAACACAGATTTGTGGTGTTTGGTTTTGATCCTGCCCTACTCTTTCTGAACTCAAAAGGAAAGGCCCAGACTTGGACACAGTTTTTCCTGACTTAACCTGACAGATTCCTTCCCTGGTGCCAAATGTCTTCCACCTCAAGAGGTGGGCCTGAGCAAAAGGAGAGGGGCAAGAAAGAGCCTGCCCTTTTCTCAGCGATGCTATCAGGGAAGTGAGTCACCTTGGTTAGGGGCAGCAGCTGCAGCCTAGCCTGACCTTGGCGTGGCTCAGGCCCCACCCCTGGTCCTGCAAACACAGCAGGAAGAACACGTCCCCCCTCTGAACACATTAAGGTTGTCATTACACAACCAACTCCCCAGAGGGTGTGGCCAAAATATTTATAGCAGGCTTCCCGTTGACATGGCACTTTGCAATCTGGAGAGTGCTTCCCTCCGCAGCACACCGTTGGACCTTGCTTCATCACACTCATTAAGAGCTGAAGAGAGGAGAGGCCCAGAGAGGTTAAAGTGAGTTTCCAGGATTGCCCAGGAATTTGGTGTGGAGACTCCAATGTGAGTCTTCTGACTTTCCAAAGAAAATTTTTTTGCAAAATACCCATGGATGCCTGTGCCCTAATGGGGATGCTATGCTTGAAGCATGCAGTGTTGGCATCAGAGGTGGTGGGCAGGAGTGGAGGAAGCAAGGACCGAGCACTGGGGACATGACCTAGTGGCTGGGGTTAGCACAGTTCCTGGTAGGGGTGGTCCATGGTAAAATGACCAGTTGGTATAAATTAAGTAATTGTTGATTTGGGGTGCGGGGTCTTGACGGAGGGTGTGTTCATGGAGGTCTACATGGGTCAGGGGTCCTAGTGGTTCTCTGTTACTGCATTTATGGCAAAAGTCCAGCCAGTCCTTAGGAAAATACAAGGAGTACTTGTACTGCAGTATCCCAGGCATTTCAGTCTCATCTGTGCACCCCCAATTCGGAGAAGGCCCTACGGGGGACCTGGGCCTGCCTTCCTAGGGGCACAAATGCAGTGTCTTGGGAGCCAGATGGGCACCTGATCTCTCTCCAAACACCATTTCAATTTTATTAACAGAGATGCCAACTAGAGGGAGTGAAGTTCCTGTCCCGATTGGCCCAGGAGCACGGGTGGCCTGGGAGCCTCCAGGTGGGACGTTCCAGAGAGGCAGCTGAGAACAGAGCCTCAGCTATTGTGTTTGGAATATTCACTGCACTTGATGTTTCTGAGTCGGGACAACCCCTGCCTGCTCCCTTCCTCCAGGAATCAGGTAGTGCTGAAATCCCATTGACAGTATTTAGTTATGAGCTCACAGCCTAAAAATGTGAGCACCTCTGAGCACAGGGTGCCATTTGGAGAGTTCCGCCATGTTGCTCCGTGCGAACTCAAGTGCAGACTTCCTAAATGAAGGTCTGCCAGGAAGGAACCTGCTTTTCAGGATTGCTCTTTCAATCCTGGGAGACTGTTACTTAGCTGAAGGGAGATACAGGGCAGAAGAGTCCAATGTGCAGGGTGACTGCTACTTAAAGAGGTGGAATCCGAGATCACCACTGAGAGTTCAGGTGTTCACTATAATTGTATTTTTCCTTTGAGCCCTACTATGTGCTTAGTATGGTGTTAAGCCCTTAGGAGTGTAAAAGAAAACACAATAGGAACTAATAATCACTAACTCTTCTGGGTTTAAATAAAAAGCATGGAGGGGCCATGAAGACAAGGGGATGACGCTTAACTGTGCTTGGACTGGCCAGTGCAGTATGTTCTATACTTTGTCGTGTCATTTGGGAACGTCCCTGGGAGGAGTCTGCTAGCCCCGCTATGGAGAGAAGGAAACAGAGATGGAAGAAATGGGCCTGCCCTCATTGTTCGAGAAGAAATAGAGAGATATCACTCGGTCCAGGGTGATAGTTGTCCCCAAGATGGGGAATGTGGCACTGAGAGTCATCAAAAGAAGGTGAGAGATGGCAGAGGTGTCTCTCAAAATGCCACTACTCAGGAGTAGGAAGAGAAGAAGGATCTTCCCAAAGGGCATGATCACTTAACTCCCAGGCCACAGGACCCTGTTCTTTCCACAGAAAAGCTTCTTGGAGGAATTGCCATGATGCTGGGGAATGGAAGCCAAAGGATGTAAGCAAATCGGCATTCTGGACAAGGGCAGCTTGAGGAATCAAGACAGTGGTGATGGGGAGGGGAAAGGAGGGAGGGGATGCGGGCAACAGACTTGAAAACACATTGAAAAATCGCTATGCGACAGACACTTGTGGCCTTGGCATCTGCTTTCCAAGTGGTGGAAGCTTTCTTAGCAAGCCCCTGTGTGTCTCTGTCTCCTGCGCAGGTGTATCTGTCACAGACAATAACTATCCTTTATTGCACACCCGCTGTATGCTTAGTGTTTTATATATGTTGCTTCTAATCCACATGACAATTCTGAGAAGTAGGAAATGCCATGGTGCTGATTTTACAGAGGAGGAAACTCAAACTCAGACCATAAAGGGCTTGCCCAGGTTGCCAGAGACAGTGATCTGTTACAGCTGGAACTTAGTCCCCAGTGTCCTTGCTCTGCTACTTTGTGGTCCCTGCAATCTTGAGTGAGGGGAGGGAGAAGTAAAGCATAAACATCTATTACGCAGAGCAGAGTGTGTAGTGAAATGATGGGAACGCAGGATGTGAGGATAGGGTTATATCAGACGGTCTTCAGGTGAAAGAGTGGCTGGGGACTTGATACATCAGACACACAATAAAGCAGGTTCCTTCCTGGCAGACCTTCATTTAGGAAGTCTGCACTTGAGTTCGCACGGAGCAACATGGCAGAACTCTCCAAATGGCAAACAAGGAGTGAGGACCACAGCTACAAACACTTCAGTAGAACTTCGAGCTGCTTGGCTGACATACGTAGATGTAGGAAATGGCTTTGGTTCTTCAATTCATGCTCATATCAATATCTTTACTCCTTTTGCTCCAAATTCCTCTGTTAGGTCACCTGAGAGAAAAAGCATTTAGAGCCAGGAGCCCTGGGTGTGTATCCCAACTTTGCTAGTTCTTGGCCATGTGGCCTTGTGTTCAAATTCTCAGAAACTCAATATCCTTCTCAATATAAGTGGGTTGATATTTACTTAATTCTGTTTTGGGGGGGAATTCAATGAGATAAAGTAGGTAAAACACTACAAACTCTGTGGGGATATGGCATAGTGGTTAAAAGCATTTAGGATTTTAGGAAACAAACCGAAACTGGTTTTGAACCAGTCTGTAGGCACCAACTGCCTTGGCCTCCCTATCCTCTTCCAGCCACTGCTGTTAACATCCCATCCAGATCCCATTACTAGGAAGTATCCCACCTCCAGCTACCAAAAGAGTTGGTTGCTCGGGGCTCACCCTCTACTGCTTTCTGGAGGATTTCCCTGAGTTGAAGGAGTTGCCTTACCCGGATGTGCCTGGGGAGTTGAGCTCACTCAGCTTCTTTGCTTTCTTGGGGGTTGCCTGTGACTAATGACTGACAGAGTAGGGTTGAGGGAGCCTGCTGGTCCTGGGGCAGAACGACCCCTGTGGTACAATTCATGCTCTAGAACTCCTTGCAGGATCACTCCGACACCAGACTTCTCCTGACACCACACTATGCTTAGCTTCTTTCCCTACTTTGTGCTGTGTCCTTCATTGCCTTACCCATTTCTTTCGTGATCCCATTCTCAGTAGGTGACTTGCCCAAGAATACAGGGATCCCCACCCTAGGCTTTGTTTCTAGGGCATCCAATCTAAGATAGTCAACTTGCAGAAATGTTTTAGTCTCTCTGCACTTCATGTGCGTAGTCTGACCAACCCACAGGATTATGATAATTCTTCCACTTAAATGAGAGATGAGAGGGAATGAGTCTATTTTATCGGCTGATACACAAAAATGCTGAATATAATAGTAGATGCATTCGTTACAAAGTAACAGGTCTCTGTTTTTGACTTACCAGACTATCAAAATAATGTTAATGCATCAATATCAAACAAAAACTCCACCTTCCTGAAAACTTCCTTGTTCTCACAAATATGAAGACACTGCTCCATCTTACTTATGATATAGGACATTGTGTCTCTACTGTTCGTCAAATATTTCAAATGGAGCTTGTGCATAAATGTCCCTTCCGCTTGATTGCAACATCCTGGCACCTAACACAGTGCTTGGCACGTGGTAGATAGGAAATATTTGTTTGTGGATTAAATAGTAACTCCATCCCGGGAGTCAATCTGATGTGAAAACTCCCTCCACCATATCCCAGCTTCGTGGCCTGGCTGGCGTCCTGGGAACACCTTCTCTAGCGTTTCACAATACACTGCCTCATTTGGTCCTAACAAATCTCTGAGCAAAGAATCAATCCAAGCTCTATGTTTTTGCTGGTCACCATATCCCCAGCAAATAGGGCAATTCTTGACATAGAAGGTACAAATATGTACTAACTAAATGACTCACAGAAGTGCCCAGGCTCTTTCTACTATGCCATACTGCACAACATGCTCTGAATATTGCACTAATGGAGAACCTAGTATCCTCCAAGGCAACCCATCACATTTCCAAACTGGCTATTAAAATTCACACTTCCTGTACCTAAACTTCTATTCCCTAGCTTTCTCCCATGGATATGAGTTCTACTAAAGGGTATCATGAAGAATAAGTCTCATACCACTTTCTCATGTTGACACACTGGAAAGAAAGAACACTGGCCTTGGATTAGAAAGACCTAAACTGAGGGGTTTGGCTCAGCTTTTTCCATAGCTATGTGATGTTGGACAATTCCCTTAACTTCTCTGCATTTCTGGTACTCACCTGTAAAACAGGATAAATGATGCCTTCTTTGCAGAGATTCTATGAGTGTTACATGGCTAGTGGACAATGTGAAAATAAAAGAGATCCTTATTCTATAAACACTCTTAATATTGCAAAGTAACTCAGCTCTCATGATAGGTGTCATCCCTTCTAGAGAGTAATGGGATAATAGTTGAGTGTTTACCAAAAGCTAGGCAGGTATTATCTCACTTAATCTTTACATCAGCCTAAGAGACAGGTACTACTATTAACCTTTTATGGATGGGAAGTCCAAGGCACAGAGCTATTAAATGGGATATGGCTAGTAAATGGTAGAGCCATATTTGTTCCCTGGGTAGTCTGTCTTCATGGTTAGCATACTTCACCTCCAGGCTACTTTCCCTTTCAATGCAAAAGAGACCTTCTTCAACATATCTGCCCATAGAAAGGGCTAGAGCACAAAGAAAGCAAAAATAGAAATCAGGAACTTAAGACAAATACCCGCAAAACACTATAGTAGGCAGAATTCATGAACAGTTCCCCTGTGCTCCCAGCCCTTGCTGAACACGCCCTGTCTAGTCCTCACCCCTTGAAAGCTCACAGGACTTGTAAATAAGATGGGATATCTACCATCTTAATTAGGTTACTTTATATGGCAAAGGCAACAGGGTGTGACTATATATGATATATGAGACTAACAGTGGACTGGAGAGAGAGTCTCCTACTGGCTTTGAAGAAGTCACCTACCATGTTGTGAGAGACATAGGAGGGGGTTCAGTATAGCCAGGGACTGTAGGGGCCAGTAATGCTGAGAGTGCTCCACCCCACATCCCCCCCATTCCCCCACCACCAGCCAACGTCCAGCAAGAAAACAAAGCCTGCAGCCCCACCTCTGCAAAAAACTCCATATTCCAACAGCCTGTGAGCTTGGAGGAGGGCCCCAAGCTCCAGATGACAAAGCAGCCTGGCTGAAACATTAGGAGCTACCTGGTGAGATGGAAGCAAAGCTAGCTAGGGCTGATTCAAACTCCTGCCCCATGGAAAGAGAGGTGCTACATGTATGTTGGTTTACAATGCTAAGTTTGCAGCGATTTATTATGTGTAGATAACTAATGCAAAGACAAGTCTACTTTCTTGCCATTCATCTTGGCTTAAGCTCACTTTTTTTTTATGATCTCTCTTGAAAACAAACCCAACCCAAGGTTGTTACCCAAGGAATACATGTCTATTGTGTGACAACCAGATCCTTCAAGTAAGACTATTCAGAGATAATCATTGTCAACATCTTGGTGTGTATGGCTCGATTTTTCCAACTCATGAGTGTGTGTGTATCTGTGCATGTATATTAAAATCAAGTTACATCTTTTTGATAATTCATCCGAAAACTGGAGAAAAAAAAAAAAAACTGTTGATATCTGTTGATGCGGTTCAAAGGGACCTTAGAAGTCATTTAAGCCAATCTTCTTGTTTTATGGACAAAGACTGTGAAGATGTGGAGAAGTAGTCACTGGTCACACTCACATAGTTAATAGCAAAACACAGATGAGCACTCAGAACAACTTCCTGGTGCCTGTCCAATCATTTGTCGAACCCCCCACCGGACAGTTTGCACCCCAGGTGGAAGATAGTGCCTTACACAGTCATTTGCATAAAGCAGATATCTAGTTGATAGTGGTTTAGGGAAGCTACATTCCTTATTTAGTCACTTGTTTGGTGCAGTGGGAAAAGCAACAACAGCTAAAGGGACCTGGTGCTCCAGTCACCTAAGGCTATGTAACAAACCGCCCCAAAATGTAGTAGTTTGATGCAACAATTTATTATTCCTCCTAGTTCTGGGGGTGCTCTGGGAACAGCTGGGCAGGTCTTGCTTGGGTGCTCTGCTGTAGTCAGGCAGTGGCTAGGACAGACGTTGTCTGAAGGCTTGTATGTCCAAGAGGCTTCTTTCATTGCACATTTGATGTCTCCGTTGGGATGACTGCAGCCCCTGGGGCTGCCTAGGCACCACAGTCTCTCTCTCTCCACATGGCCAGCTTGGGCTTCCTTGCAGCATGGCAGACTTAGGGTCATTGGAGAGACTTCTTACATGGCACTTGGCTGTCCTGAGAGTGAGTGTTGCAAAAGACCATAGCCAAAGTTGCAAGGGTTCCATGTTAAACGATTGTCACATCCTATTGTTTCAATAGGGTCAGCCCAGATTCAGTGTGGGAAAGGACTACATAAGGAGTTGAAGAATAGGGGGTGTGGTCCTCAGGGGGCCCTCTTTGGAGACTAGTTACCATACCTGGTTGTTCCTTGACAATCAGATGGACAGAACACCTACCTAATGGATCTTTGGTCATACTTAAAAGGGAGATTAATATAAGTATAAGCTTTCCTGAACCTCAGAGTCCATTATACTAATGTAAGTTGTCATTATTGTAAGTCCTTGGTCCTGCTATGTAATTTTGACTATTTTGACCTAAGGTATCGGACTATTTTCAGTCCAATCTTTTGATCGCATGTGATGGTGACTAAGTGATTTTGCATAAATCATTTGTTCCATAAGTAGGATGCAGTTTTGCACACTGTGTTGCTTTCATTGTATTTTGACAGCGCCCAACCAAACCATCTGAGAAAAAAGGATATGCTCAGAACAAACTGTGGACGGGGGTCAGCATGGAAAACTTTGTCTTATGTGGGTGCAAACCCTGGCAGACCTACAAAACCTCTTAGATTATTTGTCAAACATGAGAGAATGTTGCTGAGACATTTAACAGTGCATGTTAAAAGCTGTACACAGCATTTAAAAAAGAATGCATGGCAGACTCCATTTCCACTTTCCTTAATTTGGAAGTTCTATCTTTAGTAGCAATTTGCATTTTCCACACAATTAAAGACTGTACCTAGTTCTGATTTGCACTTCAAGTATCCAATTCAGCTGTGATTTACATTTTTTTCCCTCTATGTTTATCGGCTTCCCAGTAAGAATGCTGGGTCTCTCAATCTTGCCATAATCACTTAAAATGTGGGTAACTCTGGACAAATTTGATTAACCATCTCAGAGGGTCAGTTTGCTCATATATTAAATGAGAATCAGATTTTATTTAAGGAATTGCTGTGCATCCTAAAGGCCGTGAGCACATCCAGGGACACAGTAGGCATTTGATACATGTGCATCCATTGTTCTTTTAATTTAGCCTTTGTGGACCTGTCCACAGGATCTGTGAATAGAAATTCACTGTTGGTAGTAGAATCGTCCATCAGCTATCACCTTCCATTGTGAACATCAAAACCGACACATCCGGTCAGTGAGTTTTTCTGTGCCTCTAAACATAAACAATCATGTAAATCCAAGCCATGGGCAAACAAACACAATGTTTGAGACAATTACTCGGATAATAAAGGTCTGTTCCTTTTCTTGAAATATTCAAACAATGAAGAAGAAAAGTTTGAATGTTCTCTTTGTTTCTTTCTTCTCTATACATGACAGATGCAGATTAAAGGTAATTTAAAAATAAAATTTCTTCCACTAAATAGTTTAGAAATTTACCTGTTTGGATAGAGAAGGCTCTTAACTGTTTCCCAAAGACACAAAATGGCTATTTTGCAGTGAGCTCCCATATCTCTCATTTTTACCAAAATTACTCCTTTAAAATTCAGTTTCTTCACTTTTCTGATGTACAGTGCCCTACATGATTAGTTTTTTTTTCCCCTTAGGGCAGGGGGGTGGGAGTGCGTATGGCACTTTGGAAAAGAAACCTAAAGAGTTCTAATGTTCAAGGGATATTTTAGCTATGCCCATCTATTTGTTAAACTCCAATCTTATTCACATCACCAAAAAGCAGAAGCAACTCAAGTGGTCATCAGTAGATGGCTGGATTAAAAAATGTGGACTGACCATACAATGAAACAGTATTCAGTCATGAAAAAGCAGGAAGGGGCGTCTGGGTGACTCAGTCGTTTAAGTGTCCAACTCTTGATTTTTGGCTCAGGTCATGATCTCAGGGTCAAGGAACGGAGCCAAGCCCCAAGTCAGGCTCCACACTCAGCAGGGAGTCTGCTTGGGATTCTCTCTCTCCCTCTCCCGCTACCCCTCCGTCCACGTGTGTGCACTCTCTCTCTTAAATAAATAAATAAATAAATAAATAAATAAATAAATAAATAAAATCTTAAAACAAAACAAAGTTCTGACCTGTGCTAGGACATGGACAAATCTGGAAAACATTATGCTAATTGACATAAACCAGACAGAAAATGACACATATTGTATGGTTCTAATTATATGGTAGGTCTAGAATGGGCATATTCTTAGAAACCAAAAGGTAAAGCAGAGGCTCTCAGGAGCTGGGGAGAGAGGAAGCAATGCAGTGTCATTGCTTAATAAGTGCAAAGTTGCTGCTCAGGTTATGACAAAGCTTTGGACATAGACAGTAGTGACAGATACAAATATTTGAATGTAATTGATGATCTCAAACTGCACACTTTATATATACACATACATATATATGTGTATATATACATATATATACACACATATATGTATATATATAAAATATAGAAATAAAATATTATGTATATAGCAAAAAAGAAGAATAGAATAAAAATCCAATCTTAGGCTGTATTTAATTGCAAACAACCCAACACTGTTCTTGATTCATTGGGAGTATATGCAGAAGGACTTCCATAAAAGTGTTAATTCTATGCATCTCATTGCATGACAATTCCAGTTTCCAAATTGCTGCACTATTTGACAGTTTATAGATGGGAAATAAACATGATAATGTGAAGCAGACCTAATTACACCCACTTTTCATGTGCCTAACTCGTGGCTTAGCTTTAAACCAAACAAATCATTCACAGTCATCACTTAAGCTACTGTACACAGTTTTCAAGTTCTCCCACCCTGAGAAGGACATTATTGCCTATCTAGATGATGCTGTTCTCTATATACCTGGGAAGTGTTCAGCATCACAACTGCAAGGTATATGCATCATCAATCAAATCTTTCCATGGTGAAAATTAACCCATGGCCTTGTCAGTGCTGCTTGACAAAAATTCACCATTGTGGGCTGAGCTTAGCTGACCAAACTCTTCGAAATAAATGCTAAAATGATGAGGTCCTTAGTAAGCAAAGACAGATAATAAACTTAACCTCTATTAAAAGTAACGGGAAAAAATAAAGAAAAAAAGTAACTGAAAGAACAAATTAATGGTGGGAGGCACATTAAAATACCAATTTTTTTTGTTTTGTTTTGTTTTGTCTTTATCCATCAGTCATATGGGCAAAGTGATTGGATAGGTATCATTATGTCTCATATACCAGCTTCCTAGATATTGAGTGGGAAAAAGTTATAGAACTAGAAATAGGACTGCTCTATATTTAACTTCATAGAGAGCTAATCGTGCAAATACGCATAGTCTTATAGAGAGAGAATTTGACACCTTGGAGTTTATAGTGTGATTTCTATATTAGTTCAGTAATTCAAAAGAAGTCCCGGGCATGGGGGCATTTCTCCTAAGAGGGGTTTCTAGGTATAAAGGGCTCCAGGGATTTGGGGCTGGCCAAGGAAAAAGATTGTTTACCAAGTGTCACTTGGACAGGGTAGCGGGGGAGTCTACATAGCATAAGCAAAGGAATCACCATCCAGAGGGGGAGGAGGGCAGGGGAACCTTGGGGGAGAGGGGGATCTGAATGGGGCTTAAAAGTCTAGGGGATGTCACTTATCAGCATGGCCAGGAGTCACTGAGTCCGAGAACTCTGAAGGGCAGTATCTTCCTGAGGACTTGCAACTACAAGGCTGTCTCTTATCAAGGGCTAACTTGCTGGCTGAGGTTTTCCGGGGTACACAAAGCAGGCAGTGTCCACATGGTTGAAAATCTGCTTGTTTGGGTTATGTTAAAAATAACCGGATGTGTAAAAATTTGAGTTAGGGAGCAGTGGGCTTTTGACCTAACGAGCTTTTGAGCTGCCATGAAGAAGTAAACAATCTAGGTGCCAAAGCACACAGGCCGTCTTTGGGTCATTTTTTATAACAGTAAGGTCCCAGAGTGTCTGTCTTGTATAGGAATGGGGTTTTGTCCTACAAGTGGGTTTCTGTTAACCCAGAAGATCCAGCAAGACACTCGCACTAATTTCCTATCGACACTAACAAATTACCATACACTTGACTAATGGTGTAAAACGATGCACATTTATTATCTTATGTTTCTGGAACTTGGAAGTCAATGTCAGCATCAGTGATCTAACGTCAAAGTGTGGGGAAGGAGTTGTCCCTTCCTGAAATTCTAGGTGACAATCTTTTCTATTGTCCTTTCTAGCTTCTGGAGGTTGTTCTCCTTCCTTGGCCAGTGGGCCCCCATCACCGCTCTTCTTCAGACCCCTGCTTCCATCTTATAAGGGCCCTTGTGATTACATTGGGCTCATCCAGATAACCCAAGATAATCTCCCTACCTCAAAATTCTTACCTTGATCTCATCAGCCAAGTCCCTGTGCCATGTAAGGTGCCATATTCACAGGTTCTGGGGGATTAGGGTGTGGACATCTTCAGGGCCATTATTCAGCCTCCCACAGGGCTTTAGACAGAGCTCTGATGTGCCCCAACATGCAGACTCTAGATCTCTGAAGGGTCTAAGGTTTAGAGCACAAGATAAAAGGAGGATCGATGGACACCCGGTAGCCACACCCACAGGCCTCTGGATGGGAAAGCAGCTGTTTTGCAAATGGAGGTGGTAAGGATAGAATTTACGGTTTTTAAGGAGTTCTTCCAGCTTGGGGCTTCTTTCTGACTCTCAGCCCTGGGGCAGTTTGAGAGATGGGAGTTGGAAAAGTCAGGCTAGTGTTCGCTCAGCTTCTTTCCTTCCCAGACCATCCTGTCCTGTCTTCCCCTTTCAGTTTGGGTCTTTCTGTCTGCACCCTGAAATCCTACTGTAGGATCCTACTGAAGGACTTCTGGACACATCTTCTTTCAACACATCACACGAGGCTTCTGATGTATGCAAAATGGGGACAAATGGCTCAGACTGTCTCACAAGTGGGGAGAAGACAGAGATGGAGGAAGACCACAGTTCAACCTGCAAACCCTGCTGGAGTGGGGGACAGAGGACAGGGTCCAAAGGGGGCCTGGTGGTTACCTGGACTGGGGAAGATAGCACAGGACAGGGGATATTTGACCCAAGATTTGACGGATGGTCCTGGGTTTCCTTCCATCCTCCGATGGGCCACAGACCCCATTCTTCAGTAGATTCCTAAGGTTGTCTTAAATTCCATGTCCGCTCCTGCATCAGTGTTCTAATGATGGCTTATACATGCAAGGCACCAGGGAGCTTTTTAAGAAGTTTAACTAAGGAGGCGCCTGGGTGACTCAGTCGGTTAAGTGTCTGCCTTGGGCTCAGGTCATGATCCCAGGGTCCTGGGATCGAGCTCTGCATCAAGCTCCCTGCTTCTGGAGAGCCTGCTTCTCCCTCTCCTCCCTGCTTATGTTTCTTTTCACTATGTCTCTCTTTCAAACAAATAAATAAAATATTAAAAAAAAAAAAAGTTTAACTAAGAAGACTCCACTTCCAAAGATTCTGAGTCACAGGGATGAGGCCGGGTTTTGGGAACCTGACTTTTTTTTTTTTTTTTTTTTTTTTAAGAGCCACAGGTTATTTTGAAACACAAAGAGTGATTCGATGTCGTTCTGTGATTTGGATCTGAGGAGAGATACTTGAGAGTGTCTCCCCTCTTGATGGAGTTGAGGCAGGGCCCCGTGATGGTGGAATCACAGCCTGAGCCAGGCTGCTGGGTTCAAATCTCTAGGTTCAAAATTGTGTGTTTTCTGTTCATTCCTGACTCCTTGGGCCTAACCCAGTGCCTGGTCTATGCTGTCGCTACTTAATGAATGAATAAATGAATCATCTTTTTCAACTGGCACATAGAAGTGAGCACCAGAGAGAACAGGAAGGCAAACTTCAAAGATCAACAAGAGACAGAGAACTTGGATGTTGGGAAGCATCTCATGTTTCACCCTCATGATTCCCTGTGGTCTGTGCTTTTTCCCTGTGGTCAGCTGTGGAAAGTGAGACTCAGAGACAGTGAATGACCTCCCCAAGGACACACAGCCAGACAGGGATAGAGTCGGAATTCTAATCCAGGTCTATTTGACCAACCACTAGCTCCATGCTTTAGCTACTGCATCTGTTCAGAACGGCATAAACCTGGGGTGCCCGAGCGGCTCCATCAATTAAGTGTCTAACTCTTGATTTCAGGCCAGGTCATGATCTCAGGGTCATGAGATCCAGCCCCAAATCAGGCTCTGCACTGAGCATTGAGCATGCTTAAGATTCTCTCTCTCTCCCTCTCCCTCTACTCTTCCCAGACCCCACCAAAGGAAAAAAAAAAAATAGAAAGAAGAAAGAAGAAAGAAAAAGAAAAGAACAACACAAATGTACTGCTTAGTGAGAGAAAGGAATAGTGAAGGATTGGCAAAGACCTCAGTCACGCACAAAGTCTCTGCACTGTGGGCACCACCACACAGTCCATGCAAAATTGATAGATACGCTAGGATTGCTAAACAGCTAGGGTTTAGATACCTGAAGAGATAGATCACCTCGGGATTTATGAAAGAAAGAGGAGAGGAAGAAAGAGAGGAAAGATGGGAAGAGAAGGGAGAAGGAGGACAGGGAGGAGAGAGGACAGGAGGGAAGGAGGAAGAAAAAAGAAAGTAACAAAGTAGTGCATTTAACTGACTTTGTTCACATTAGTATTTCATCCTTGGCCAACAGTTATGCACTTGGAGTCGTTTACCATCCTGGAGGGATTTCTCAATAGTTCCCTGTGAAGGATTCCTCTGTGCTCCTCAGTGGAGAACCAAGACTCCTCCCAGCTGGGAGGCTCCCTCCCTTCCCCCTTGGTCCCCCTGAACCCTTTCCAGAGTGCTGCTTCTCTGGCCTGCAGCCAGTGGCTCTGACAAGCACTGTTCTCTCAGCACAGAGACCACGTCCCTTTGTACAGACGGGTGGCTGGAATCTCTGGTGCAAATCTGGGAGAGATACTCATCAGAGCTGGTGTTTCTCTAGACAATATGGGGCTGTGCAGAGTGCAGCACCAAGTTTTAGTTCATCTATTTCTGGCTCTGTGATTTGAGACAAATACCTCCACCTCTCCAAGGCTCAGATTTCCTTCTCTGAAAAAGGTCATAGAACTAGATATCTTGAAGGTCCTGGCAAGTTCTACAACGCTGTAACCAACGCCAGGTGAGACAAGGAGAGGAGTTTTGTCTGTTCTCCATCCTGTCTGTTTTTCTTTTCCTCCCTTCCTTCCTTCTTGTTTCTCTCTTTTTTCCTTTTTCTTTCTTTCTTCTTTTTCTTTTTGTCATGTGCCAAGATTTTAAGTAACAGGCTGCTCTAGCTGAAATTAGTACCTTAGATTTTTTTTTTTTTTTAATCGTCCTGGATAGGAGCCAGAAAAATGATCTCTGAGAAGCTGTGACCATTTTGTTATGCTCTTGGATGAGGAAACTGGAAGACTCCTTTGCAGCTGCTGCCTCTGTCCTGAGAGCCATTTATTTACAAATCTCATTCTCAAAAAGTCACCCCCGACATCCAGAAGGCTTAAGTGGAGGCTTCAGCAATGGTTTGGAAGTGTGAGCCGGTTTTCATTTGATACAGGACCTCCATCAGTCATTTCGCGGTGGGAGAGGCTAAGTCAGCACCGTCTAGGTCTCCAGCAGGGCCTTGGCAAGGACTGGCAAGAGGAAATGCATGTAGGATGTGTGCAAACTGTGCTGTATTACTGGGGAAAGGGAGCTGGTGCTTGAAAGTCTGTTTTCAGAGATTTGCATGCAGAAAAGGGGACATGGAGGACATCAGCCCAAGGAGCTGGTTTCAAGAGAGATTTTGTGGGATTGTGGGCGGATCGGGGCTTCTTTAGGGTCCAGCGAAATAGTAGCTCCATGTGCACTGCCCAGCCCCTATCCTCCCTCGCCATATAGACAGCAAGGACAAGTGGTAGGGGACAACTGTGCTCAAGTCCCTGGATGCTCTGTGGATTCCGTGTGAGCTAGCAACAAATTTTTGCATACAAAGCGTTTGAGATTCAGGAGTGCTGCTATGGTAGAAACCTGTATGATACAACCTGAGCTTAAGCAGACAGACAACCCACAAGGCAGTGATGGCGGGCTGTTCACTGGGAGCACGTGATATGCTCCGATTGGGGGTGGAAGAGAGAGTTGGAAGTCTTGGTGAGAGGAACAGATACCCTGCAATCAAGCTAGGGGTTCGATGGCACTATTGTTACGGACTAAATGGAAATGTGACCTTGCTTGGAGACAGAGTTGATGTCTTTGGTGTATTCTGTTTCTTCGAAACTTGACAATGACTCCCTGGAGAAGAGGAAATTGAAGCTGGGGTTTGAGCCCAGGACCATCTCCCACTACAACAGTCTCCGTATCGCACAAAACTGAATCAGTCCTCCATTTCTCTCGCTCTGCTCCCTGTGCCTGCACGTGCATCATTTTCATATATGCATCTAATATGTGCATAATCATAGCACATTTTGTATTGTATTTTACTGTCACTACACTAGAGACAATGGACCTTTCCTGCCAAAGACCCTGACGTATTCATTTCCTCTTGCCAGTCCTTGCCAAGGCACATAATGTAATGAGCCCTGGGTGTTATATGCAACTGATAAATAACTGAACTCTACCTCTGAAACTAATAGTACATTGTACGTTAATTAATTGAATTTAAATTTAAAAAAATAGTGAAAACAAGTAGAAGTCGGTCTGCTCTTGATCACTAGCATACACTGGTAATGCTAACCCCCGCCAGCAATAACATATCCCTCCATATAGACCAGTCTTACCCCTCCCCCCACTCTACAGCCCACTGTCTGGATCGCTCATGACTTCTTCCCCTTGCAGAGTGTTTCAGTCCTGCACCCTGTTTCTTCAGGGCTTTCTCCTTCAGCTCATCCGTCAGTTCATTCATTTATTCATTTGACAAATATTTATACAGTTACTAGAACATGGGAGGTATCAGTAGCCAATGATGAACGGGAAAGAGGCATTCCAGATCTCTTGGGGCTTGAAGTCTAGTTGGGGGCACAGAAAGCAAAATGAGCATGCGTGCACACACAATTTTAGGGGTGACCACTGCTCCGAGGACAGCATCCCAGGATGATGTCATCACAGTGCAGGAGAGATACCTTTACATAGGGTTATCAGTACCAGGGACCGCATCTGGGGCAAAGTAAGATGTAGGCTGAAGTCCGAGTGCTGAGAAGGAGCCAGAGACTTGAGGTGCAAAGTCCTGAGGTGGGAAAAGGTGCTATAGGATGAGACTCACGGGAAGCATCTGGAAGAGGCGGTGGACTTGATTTGTCTGCTACACCCCACACTCAGGCCCATCTCTTCAGTTGGGCTGTGCCCTGCACACACTCCTGGTCTTCTGTCTGGGTGCAGAGCAAAGACTGACAATGACAGAGAAGGTGTTCTGCCCCAGTGCCGTTTCCGCACAGCTAGTTCTTGGAGGTGTAAAACTGGGGGAACCGGGCATAGGAGTGCAGACGGAGGGTTCAGGGTCTCCCCTCTCGAGCACCGTCTCTTGTTCTCCATCATAAGGCCCAGATGAACAAAGGATGCAGGTGCAATAGCTCCCCATCGCATCTGGAACTCCGGCTCATAGATTCTGACTCCATTCAGACTTTGCTTGAATATTTTGCAAGCATCAGACCCGCCAACATCATATCTGGTCCAGGGGGCCGCGCTTCAAAACTTGATACCTTGAACCTTTGGGTCGGTAACCATGTGTGTAACTGGTTCAGCATCGGCCAAAACCACAAACCACACCAGTGAGGTTGGAATGGGAACATTAGAACCGATAACCACCACGCAGCTGCAAGCTGGATATTCTCCTTCTGTGGTTTCCATGCTATCTATTCTCTTCAGTTTGAAAAGTGGGAAACTGAAAGGTGGTATGGCCAAATATGAGGAGAGGAGGGACACTTGTCATCAAGGTCTGTAGTTCTAGGAGCAGGAGGGAAAATTGCATGCTCCCCAAAGGTAAAATAATCACCATGCAAAAATAGATATAATTGCTCAGATACTGTGGGAATATTTTTAAATTAATTGTAATAAAAGTGAATGACTATTCCACCTAATTATTAAATATTTAAATTTTACACATATATGTGATTTATATTATACATATTTATATATGTAATTTATATTATTATAAATATGTTTTGTATATGCAAATTATGTATATAAATGTCATTTATGTATGCATGTATGATTTGTAAATTATAAATGTGATTATTAAATATTTAAATTGTATATGCTTCATTTAGATATATACATATATATGTAATTTATATGTATATAATGTTTATTTTTTATTCTTTCTTTAAGATTTTATTTATTTGAGAGAGAGAGAGAATGAGAGAGGGAGTACGAGTGGGGAGAGGGTCAGAGGGAGAAGCAGACTCCCCGCCGAGCAGGGAGCCCAATGTGGGACTTGATCCTGGGACTCCAGGATGATGACCAGAGCCGAAGGCAGTCGCTTAACCAACTGAGCCACCCAGGCATAATGTTTATATTTAACACTGATGTATGTAATGTGTAACACTGATACAGATCTCTTGATAGATTAAGAGGTGCCCATACAGGGGCATCTGGGTGGCTCAGTCGTTAAGCGTCTGCCTTCGGCTCAGGTCACGATCCCAGGGTCCTGGGATGGAGCCCTGCATCGGGCTCTCTGCTCAGCAGGAAGCCTGCTTCTCCCTCTCCCACTCCCCCTACTTGTGTTCCCTCTCTCGCTGTGTCTCTCTCTGTCAAATAAATAAATAAAATCTTAAAAAAAAAAAAAGTGCTCATACAATCAAATTCAAATGGTACGAACATTCTGGAAAACAACTGAACAATATGTATTAAGGTCCTTAACAATGAGTAGAGTCTTTTGCTGCCTAATTCTGCTGCAATGAATCTCTCTCTCTTTTTTAAAGATTTATTTATTTATTTTATTGAAAGAGAGAGAGTGCATGCATGCGGGGTTGGGGGAGAGGGGCAGAGGTGAGTGAGAGAAACTCCAAGCAGAGTCCATGCTGACCATAGAGCCCATGGCAGGGCTTGATCCCACGACCCTGAGATTACGACCTGAGCCGAAACCAAGAGTCAGACGCTCAACCAACTGCACCATCCAGGTGCCCCTCAATGAATCCCTTTTAAGGAAGTAATACCCAAAACAAAGACTTATGAACAAAGACAGTATTAAAGCAATATTGTAATAGTGATACCGAAAGCAACAGAACTGTCTATTAAGACATATTTTGCTATATTTTTATATATAAAATAAAAATGTTATTGATCATAAAATATACAAAATGAAATATCTTGTTTGAAAAGTTTATAAACATCAGCCCATCTGGCACAGAGTCTGGCACAAATCCTGGTCTGGAGAAGACACTCTCTAAACTGTTAACATTCTCTTTTTTTTTTTTTTTTTTTTAAAGATTTTATTTATTTATTTGAGAGAGAGAGAACACATGAGAGGGGATAGGGTCAGAGGACGAAGCAGACTCCCCGCCGAGCAGGGAGCCCGATGCGGGACTCGATCCTGGGACTCCGGGATCATGACCTGAGCCGAAGGCAGTCGCTTAACCAACTGAGCCACCCAGGCGCCCCTAAACTGTTAACATTCTAAGCCTTGAGGTCAGTAACAGTTTGTATAACTTTTTCAGCATTAGCCAAGACCACAAACAAGGCCAGAAAAGCTGAATTGGAACATTAGCAAGATTTGCATTGATGACAGCATCTCGCTGGCTAAGATGTGGATTATGCAGAAATTCTTACACATTCCATGGTGCTTGAGATGGATGATTATTTAAATGTTTTGGTAGCCAGGGTTAATTCTGAAAAAGAAAAGAAAAGAATAGAAAAGAAAAGAAAGAACAACAAAGGGTGACAATGGAACATCTTCCAAAGACATTCACAGTAGCTTTGTTTCTTTTTTTTAAATTTAATTTTATTATGTTATGTTAATCACCATACATCATTAGTTTTTGATGTGGTGATCCATGATTCATTGTTTGCGTATAACACCCAGTGCTCCATTGAATACGTGCCCTCTTTAATACCCATCACCAGGCTAGTTTACAAACAAATCAAGTAAGAATAACCTACATATCAAATGACAGGATCTGGTTATGTAGCTTTTGGCAGAGACACCCCCTGGTGTATCATGTCATGTGCATGGAGGATTTTTCATTTATAATGTTAACTGGAAGGTGCACATAAAAGTGAGTATGTAATTGCAATAAGTAAAAAAAAATACTTTTCTGTACACTAAGAAGACTATAAATCACTCAGAAAACTGGTAACTAGGTGATATGTGGAGGGAGGGGTTTTGCAGATTTCTGTCTTTCCTTTTCTCTGCTTTCTCCTTTTCCCCACACCCCCCTTCCTGGCTTTCTTACTGGTTGTTTAAAATGAAAAATTTAATAACATTAAAGATGTATAATTTATCATCAGAGGAAGCTTGAGCACAGTCAATTGAGGACAAATTAAAGGCTACCGTGCTTGCTACGACACACTCAGGGAGAGCATGTAGCCTCACAAAGGTACGCACACAGGGAGTGTGTTTTCTCAAAAAGTGGCAAGGACTGAAAACATAAGTAGGTTGTTAAAAGACCTGGATGATTTTTTTTGAATGGAAGGCATACAAAGGATGTTGAGCCCAGCAGCGTATTTAGGGAAAACACTTAGTTCGAATTTGATTTTTCACAAAATGCCTCTCAAAATATTTGTCACAAAAGCTTCAGTGTGAAAGTGACACTGTCCAGATTTTTAGGTCTTCATTGAGATCTAATCTGTGTGGACTTGAAGAGCTACCGTTTGGAAAGGTAGGTGAGACCCTTTCTGTCTGACAGCAAGGGATGGAACAAGGGGTCCATCACCTGGATAAAAATTCCTATTAGGAACAGTGTATGGCAGTCAGGGTATCAGTAAGAGACAGCAAACTTAAGTTGGGATAACTTGAGATGGGCTTATCCATGAAACTACACAAGTGCAATTGCATAATATGGTCACTAGCCTCAAGTCAGAAAATTGAGTTATTTTTCCCTTTATAGAGCAATAACCTTTTCTAGCATCCACGTTGATTTTCCTTGGAAAATTTTTACAAAGCAATAAAATCAGTGGTATATTTAACTGAAGTATAAAGTGATGTTGATGATCAACAGGCCCAACCTGGGATGAATATGTAATTAGAGTTCTTTCAGTGTCACCTAAAGACCACAGTGCATAAGTACATTTTAATAAGAGCTAACATTTATTAAGTGCTCACCGTGTGCCAGGCACTGAGCCATGCACTTTATATTAACTCATTTAATCCTGCCAAGGGTCTTTTGAGCTATGCACTATTGTTGGTTTCTCCTTCTTCTCTATGCACAGAGCAACCAGGGGAAGGTACTCTCACTGTGGGATGTACAATTTGCTCATAGTCCCAGCTGCCGCCCCTCTGAATCCATTACCATGTCTGATAAAACCACACTTTCCCTGGACTACTTCTAATCCAATGACCAAGAATGGCAGGGCATTCCACTTCCATTCCAATGAGATGTAAAATTCCTCCAGTGGGTGACTGGCCCAAGAATACCTATTAGCCCAGCCAAACCTTCCCTGAAACTGTTTTGCAAATATCCATCCTCTCTTCTCATCTTTCATAGATATCAGATCCCCTAGACTTCGGCAGGTTCTTTCTCCTATTCCTTCCCTGCTATGGACTGAAATGGGATCCCCTCCACAATTCATGTGCTGAATTGCAATGTGACGGTATCTGGAAATAGTCTCTTTAGGAGGTAATTAAGATTTAAGGAAGTAACTTGAAACTACACAAGTGCAATTGCATAATATGATCACTAGCCTCAAGTCAGGAAAATTGAGTTATTTTTCCCTTTCATAGAGCAATAACCTTTTCTAGCATCCACGTTGATTTTCCTTGGATGATTTTTACAAAGCAATAAAATCAATGGTATATTTAATTGAATCCCTAATCCAATAGGACTGTGCCCTTGTATGAAGAGGAAAGAGAAAAGAAGAAGAGGAGGAAGAAGAAGAGGAAGAAGAAGAAGAAGGAGGAGGAGGAGGAGGAGGAGAAGAAGAAAGAAGAAGAAGAAGGGGAAGGGAAAGAAGGGGAAGAAGAAGAGGAAGAAAGAAGAGGAAGAAGAAGAAGAGGAGGAGGAGGAAGAGAGAGATCACACTCTTTCTGTCATGTAAATATATGGCGAGAAGGTGGCCGAGAGCCAAGAAGGGTGTTCTCACCAGAAACCTGAATGCCCACCACATTGATTTTGGACGCAGCAGTCTCTAGAAATTGTGAGAAAATAGATTTCTGTTGCCTAAGCTTTCCAGTTTGTGGTAGTTTATTATGGCAACCCCAGCTTGACACTAATACACTCCCTCAATAAATGTCTTCACACGTCGAATACCATATTGGCATCATGTTCTCAGTGGACCCAAACAGACACTTGACCACTAGGAGTTTCAGGGGTTTGCCTGAGACCATAGGCCCAGGGCTTGGCAAAGCTGGGGCTCAATCCCAGGCAGCTGGACTCAAGGCTCTACCTGCTTGCTCACTGAGCTACCCTGCCTTGAGTCAGTGACTGGCTTGACTTGCTCTGGGGAATTTTTAGGGGAACAGCTTCTATCCTCTTTTAACCAAAGCATTTCTGCTGTTACCTGTTTTGTCTAACTTGAAGGCAGACACCCATCGTATCCTATCTGAGACTTCTTCACTCCAGAGAACCCCTCTAGTACTTTCTTTCATTCTTTGTGATGACACAGGGCTCTGATGCTTCCTCAGTCTCCCTTCTGCTCTCCAGAGGCAAGTGAGACAGAGTGAGTGTAAATGGGCTCCAACATTTCCCAGCTGTGAAATCTCAGACACCCTGACTCTTGTGAACTTTTGTTTAATTATATGAGAAAAATGAGAATATCCATTCCTAACTCATGGGTCACTTGGAGGACTAAGTGAGTTAACATTTAAGGACCTAGGACATCAGGTAATACATAAAGCCATTTATAAATAATAGATCTCAGCCCGATTTAGACCCATCTTTTGATTTATTTGAACCGGTGGCTCATTCATTAATCTGTTGCCCAAAAGTGCATAAAATATTTTCACTTGAGATGATGGTTTTTTCTACCCCTCCCTTGTGGTGAGATTTCCAATAGACAGACTCAGGACATTCCATTCAGCAGCTCTGCCTAGCATTTACATTTCCCCATACGTTCCTGTGAACCAAAAGGAAATATTTTTATTTCCTAGCGTGATTATCTCATTCCCAGAATTTCCCATGAACTTAGTAATCAAGTCCCGACTAGTGCCTGAGTTTAATGTCACAGCCTATGTCAGAAGTTGCTTGTTCCGGTGGGTGGGGGGTCGGCGGGGGGAGAGTGTGGGAAGAGTTAAGGAAGTCATTCTTTCTCACTACAGTCTGATCTTCCAAGAAGCTTACTCTGCTTTCCGTTATCTCTAATGGTTCTTTATCTGAACCCATGTCGAAAAGTTAAAAAAAACAATTGTTTAAGCCATTTTTAAAATTGAAAATGAGAAGTGGTGTGCTGTCCTGGGAATCGAATGACCTTCAGAGTAACGTAGGTGAGAATTTGGTCTGCTGCTAAGGAGCTGAGTTACCTTAGTCGATTTCCTTAACTTCTCTGTGTTTGTTTCCTGCAACTAGAGAAGAAGAATGAGCTTCCCTTCCTGAGACCTCCTGTGGGGCTAAAATGGGGTTGGGAACCTAAACTACCTCCATGGCGGAGGCACTTGTGTGAATGGTCATTGTTCAAGTGGGAGCCTGATATTTTCGTGACTCTGGCACCCACACCACCTCTTCGCCTTTCAAGGTGTTAGGTGCTCAAAGCTCATCAGGGTTTTTGAGAGCATCTAGTAAAGAATTTCCACTGTTTTATTTCCAAGAAAGTCTAGGTGGCTTGTTAGAACTTGGAAGTTCCTCTCATGATTAATATCATCAGTAAACACTGTGATAGGTTTTTGTTCATTTGTTTGCTTGTCTCAAGTAAAAAGAATTGTTCATTCTCTCCATTAAATGTAGGCTTTGTTGAGAAATCAAATTTTAGTTCTCACGTAATACTTGTTTGGCTGTGTTTATTTCCTTGATTAACTGATCTTTAAACTGATCCTTTGGAATATATGGGAACACCTGGAAAGTCCCGTTGGACTGAGCCCTTGGTTATTAACTGCATTGCCAAATACCTGCGGCAGGTACTGTTTCCTGTCACTCACCATACATTCTGAAAGAATGACACTATTCTCTGAAGGACAATGTACCTCATCCAATTATTTCTTTTTTTAAAAAATTTTTTATCCAATTTTTTTCTCAAAAGTAATCTTGTTGAACATGCCATCATGTCTAAAAAAGTATTTTATTATTATTTTTTTCTCTAGCTCAGCTCTTCAGATGTCTCTGAATGACAAGCTCTGATGTTGGCATGCATGTGTATGTGTCAGGCTTCTGGAGGGTTTTGGCCCCTGAGTAGGTGACCAGTCATGATCAGATGCACCCATGGCCAGGGTGCAAGGGCTTTGTGATATGTTATGATAGGTGCCTTTCATGAACCGTGAGTTTGTGCTGATGGTTCTTCTACGTACCGTGGTATGACAGTTCATACATCTTTTCCACATGTGTTGTCCACTGAAAGATTAATAAAAGTTCAATAAAATACTTATTTTAGGCCCCTGAGAAGAATCCATAAATGTCAACCCTTGCCTTGGCCTTTCTCACACCTGGCTCCGGAGTGGACCTAGGACATCCTTCTAGAACAAGACACGTCCCTGTGTCCGCACTATTTCTGCTCGAGGCAGGACAGGTGTTGGCAGCCTCAACCCATGACTCCAGTGGGAGTCTAGCAGAGTGGTAGTGATCCTGGAATTCTGCTTCTGTCACTTGTTAGCTCTTTGAACTCAGGCAAGTTAACGCATCATCTGTAAAATGAGAACAATACCTATTTCAGTGGTTTACTTTGAGGACTAACTGGGGTATTATTACATACAAAGTGCCTGACACATAATAAGCCCTCAGTAAAGATTACATGAGCTGATTTATGTTAAGTGTTTAATAAGATTCCCTGGGCAGCATTGGTACTCAATAATTTTTTTCATGAAAATGAGTGCAAAACTGTGTACATACAGGTAAAAGTTTTGAACCAATGGTATATTGGATCTGGTCTTTTAGGAATCCTTCCCTTGTGGCCACATGCTGGGGATCACTCTTGCTTGACTGCAGCAGTTAGCTTGCTAATTCATTCCCAAGCGTTGTGTTTGCTTTTGCTTTTGCTTTTGCTTTTGCTTTTTACAGGCCACGGCTCTGAGAAACAGAGCCCTCACTTTTCTTTGGAGGCTGGGGGCACAGAGAAGGCGTCACCACCTCTGTTCTTAATGCTTTCCACAGAGCATCACAATTCACACAGGGGCACTCAATACATTAAAATGCGGAAAAGTGAAACTCCGCTAAATAAATATTCATAAAGCACAATTTGCCAAATGAATATCTGTGCTACATGAACATGCATAAAATAAAACCTCATTGAACAGGTACAGAATTTAACCAAGTTATAACGTTCATTAACCAGTAAGTACACTCATCCATTAACAAATTAATCAGCTTTCCCTGCTTTAAAAATGAATTCATAACTGAAGAGCTTATTATACTGATCTTTCCTCATTGAAGACTATTTACACAGGAACATCGAATGTGGAGAGAAGGAAGGTATAGCTGGCATTTTTTTTTCTTTTCTTTTTAATTGGTCTAATGGATAAGCTGACTCTTCAGTGAAGACCCTTATGTCAATTGTACAGTAAGGAAAAGATAGAAAATATTTTGGTTTTGTTGGTTTTTGTTTGTTTTTGACATTTCCTAAATGGCAATGAACATATCTCATTTAATTTTTTTTAAAGATTTTACTTATTAATTTAGAAAGAGAGAGAGAGAGTGTGTGTGTGGGGGGGGGCAGAGGGGGGAGAGAGAGAGAATCTCAAGCAGAGTCCCCATAAGCAGACTCCCCTCTGAAGCATCGAGCCTGACGCACGGCTCTATCTCATGACCCTGAGATCATGACCTGAGCCAAAACCAAGAGTCGGACACTCAACTAACTGAGGCACCCAGGCACCCCTCTTGTTTGATTTCCACTGATGGTCGGGGTAGGAATCATTAACCATTTTAATCGACCTGAACAAGGTTACATGCCATGAGTCCATCTCAGAGCAGGGACTTGACCAAGGGCTGTCTGACTGGAAGCTTGGACTTTTATTTAACAGCCTGCCAAACAGCCATCCTTACTGGAAACAGCCCTAATTGGTAGACGTTAGACAAACTCTAAGAACAAATCCCTCCTGCAGGTGTTTGCCTAAGTTCACAGACTTGCTGCCCAAACCTGTGGTCTTAGGATAGTGTTCTTGGCAAGTTTTCTGTCCTCAACTCAGAGCGCTGATTTGAACGTGGCTTCCTCACAGTGGACTGTCTTTAGGTTAAAGTGAAGGGGAACCCAGAGGTTGTCTTCCTTAACACTAGCTAGAAATCATTGGGTTCTTCTTTTTGGAGAGAAACAACGCAAGCATTTAAGGAATGTTAAGGTGATTGTGGGTCATAGGAATTCAGAGCTTGGAATCTATCACATGTTCACTCCCCTCATCTCTTCATAAATGCCGAAACTGAAGCCATCTCTTTTCTTGGCCAATTTGAGAAGCTTGGAAGAAAGAATACTTCTATGGTGTTTCAAGCTGAAACCACAACTGTTACGGGATGAAGTGAGACTCCTAGAATTCATGTGTTGCAGTCTTAATGTCCAAGACCTCAGAATGTGACCTTATTTGAAGACAGGGTTTTTATAGAGGTAACCAGGTTAAAGTGAGGTTATTAGGTGGCCCTAATCCAATGTGACTTGTGTCCTTATAAAAAGGGAATTTTTTGACCCAGAGACACACACATACAGAGGGCAGAGGATGTGAAGATACAACAGCAGAAAATGCCAGATGAGCCTGGTCAGGCCACCATACCAAAGTACCACAGACTGGGGGTGGGGAATGCAGCCATAAAAATCCTAATACAACAATGTTTACCTGGAAATGTTTGGATTGAGTCTTTGGTCTCCATGTGCAAAGGCATAGAAATTGAGTTGTAGAAAAATGAAGTTGTCTATGTTTGCACCCAAGTTTGTGTCCTGTAAAAAAAAAAAAAAATGTCCCTGCCTATTGTTTAGGCTCTCTTCAGGTCACTCCATTGGGTTTTGAGTATTTTCCCTGTGTCCTTACAGGGAAATTGCCCACATTAATTGGGGAATTTTGTAAATTTTGTAAATTCTCCAATTAATGTGGGAGACAATAAGGTACATCATTTTGGTGTGGTAAGTATTGCAGACAAAATTAGTGGGGATTCAAAATTTACAAGAAAAATGATAAAAACAATTTAAAAAGTTAACATAAATGCTTTAAAACCGAGCATTTTTTCTCCTCCCCTAAACATACCTCTCTTAAGACAATGCAGCGCCTTCTTCACTCATCCCTTTATAGCCTCCTGTCGATCCTTCACACCTCAGCCTGAGGCACAGCAATGTTATCCTGCACATAGGACTGATGAGTGCCTCCCTGCTAAATCCTGACCAACATCTGTACGCCTTAGTATGTGTTATGGGTTGAATTGTGGTCCCTCAAATCCTGATGTTGAAGTCCTCACCTCCAGTTCCTCAGAATGGGACCTTATTTGGAAATAGTATCTTTAAAGAGGAAATTAAAATGAGATCATTGGGGAGTCTTATCCAGTAAGACAGGTGTCCCTATAAAGAGGGAACATTCGGAGTTGGAAAAGCCTGTAAGCAAGACCACGTGAAGAGACATAGGTAGGAGATGGCCGACTACAAGTCAGAGAGAGAGGCTGGGGACACATCCTTCCCTCACAGCCTCAGATGGAACCAACCCTGCCAAACCTTGATTTTGGAGTCTAGACTCCAGAACCCTGAGACAAATGATTTCTGTTGTTTAAGCCACTCAGATTGTGGTGCTTTGTTCCAGCGGCCATAGCAAATTGGCACAGCGGGGCTCAAGTATCTTGTCCCGCTCTGCCCTTGCCTGCCCTAATCCAGTCTCCTCTTCCTCTACCTCCAAGGCACCATCTTTATCCCCCATCAACACTGTCCTCTACCTCTGAACGCCAACCACTCCTGGCACCGTGCTTGCCCTGGAGCGGGTTTTTAATAAATACTTATGGAATGGATTTCACTTACAAAGAGCACAGACTGGAGCAAGAAATCTTAAGAAACCCAAGGAAAGGTCTACTGGTCCTGTCTAGGTCACACCTCAGAATGAAGTATTGCACAGAATAAGGTGGTTCTGCATCCTAAAAGCAGTTTCGAGAAACAGCTCTAGGAAAAGTGATTAATATGGTCTTTGCTGTTTTGGTTTACATTTGCTGTTGGTTCCCGATAACTCTTCAAATGGGAAACGTCTGTAAAAGATGATTACAGGGATTAGGTTGTATTTCCAAATACCATGGTGGACTGGAGTGGATGTCTTTTCTGGCATCTTGGAGACCTTGGGACCTGAGAATTTCCTGGGGATCCTGTATAAGTCACCGTAACTTACATTCTCTTACCCTGTTTCCCAGATGGTTATGCCTGAGTCATATTGTGGGGTAGAGCAGGTTTGTACAGTGCTCACCTCCCTTAGTGTCAGGAAATTACATTGTCTAAAGTGACAAAATTTTTTGGAATTGGTAAAACTTGGCTCATTTAAGCTCTTACATTTAGAATGATAATATTCTTGATGGATTCTTTTGCAGCAATAAAGCACATTTTCCCATGTTTGAAGGTAGGATAATTCTTTCCTGAAAAAATTATTTTCATACTCTTATCTTGAGGTATCATCATATGCACTGTTATGCTGCAGGGAAATGCAGTAGTACCCTATTGGTATACATAGGTAAATAGGACCTTCCCTGTGATTGCTCTGGGCTACTATTATTATTTTTTAAGATTTTTTATTTATTCATTTGGCAGAAAGAGAGAGCGAGCACAAGCAGGGGGGTGGCAGGCAGAGGGAGAGGGAGAAGCAGGCTCCCTGCTAGGGAGGGAGGCAGAGAGCCCCATGACGTGGGGCTCAATCCCAGGACCCTAGGATCAGGACCCAAGCCGAAGGCAGAAGCTTAACTGACTGAGCCACCCAGGTGCCCCTGGGCTACTATTCTTTCAGAACTCTGGTTTCTTTGTGGAGGTAGCTCGTGTTAATGGAGAGATCACACATGTTGGAATACACATTTGAAGTCAGAGGAGTTTTGTTACACAGGAAAGTTCTATTGTAACCGTAAATCGTAAACAGAGTGCTGGCATGTGTCCTTGACTCTCAGCCTGCTTGTAGGTGGGTGCTGAGCACAGTGCTTCAAGATAGACCTGGGACTGAATCCCACTGCTTTGGTTTGCTAGGGCTGCCATGCCAAAGTACTACAAACCGAGTGGCTTGAACAACAGAAATGTGTGGTCTGGCTGCTCTGGGACGCCAGAAGTCCAAGATCAAGTTGTCAGCAGGATTGCTTCCCTCTGATGACTGTGAGACAGAATCCGTCCCACACCCCACTCCTGGTTTCTGGTGCTTTACCGGCAATCTTTGGAGTTCCTCGGCTTATAGAAGTATCACCCTGATCTCTGGTTCATCTTCACGCGGTGTTCTCCCTGTGTGCATACCTGCCTCCAAATCTCCTCGTCTTCTAAGGACACCAGTCATACAGGCTTAGAGCCCAGCCTAATGACCTCATTTTAACCTAATTAGCTCTGTAAAGACCCTGTCTCCTAATATAGTCACATGTGAGGTTCTGGGCGTTTGGGACTTCAACACAGGGATTTTCAGGGAAGGAACACAATTCAACTTTCAACATCTGGCATTACAGTGACTGGCTCTGCTGGTGCGAAAGGCACTTGAGCTTTCCTGAGTTTCGGTTGCCTCATAAATGAGAGGAAGCAAGTTCTACACGCCTCCCAGCGGGATGTGAGATTTCTAATGAAATAGGGCAAAGCGTTTAGTGACGGCCTCAGGGCTTCTCGTGGTTCCACCACATCGCAGTGGAACAGGCTAGAGCAGGTGTGTTAGGGCCGCTGTCAGGGAAACCGTATTTCAAATCCTCATGAGGGAAGTGAACAACTTTTGATAAGGGCCTACTATGTGCCAGGACAGCTCTAGTTGAACTTGGGGGGAACTGGTTTATTCGGCTCTGTCTAAAAGGGGATGAGCTGATCGGCTGCAAACATCTACCTGCTGACACTGGACATGTTCCTTTCCTTGACTGAAATATGAAGAGGAGGAAAGTGCATTGGGGTGTCGTAACAACAGCCACCATCCCAGCCTACGGGTCCAACTTAAGGATGGAAGAATCTCAAGCGGCAGCTAGAGGAGCCCCTCTCTGGACGCATGCTGGGGTCCGAAGTCTGCACCAGACCCCCGGGGCACCTGAGGGTTTGTAGGGGTGAGGTATCCTGGAAGGTGTCTCTTTAGCTGGGCAGCGTTAACTTGGAAGGACAGCAAGAATGGGAGCCTTGGGTGTGGTGTGGGTGCTGGGGACACACACCAGGGGGCGCCAGCATGGGCTTCCTCGTTCTTGATGTTAACCAGCTCACTTACAAGCACCTTATGACGGAGGCTGCTCAGAAAATTCCCAGAAATCAGAGTGGGGTGGAGGGTGCCCTCTGAAGGGGCCTGAGGTCCGGGAATTATGCTGGAAAGTAGGGTCAATAAGGCTTACGGGATTCCATCTGCATCCAAAGCTGAGAAGACTGGAGGGGTTTCACATTTCTCACCTAATTTCAACATCACAAGATCCTGTGAGGCAGCTATAATTTCCCATTCTGAAAATGAGGAGATTGAAGTATCTCCAGACAGGCTATTTGTCTGCCCAAGTGTTTCCTGGGTGACCGCTGTATCACCTGCGTGGTCTGGGCCACACGTACCCATCACTTATGTTTGTTTGTACTCATAATTTTCTTTCAGCCGATTAGATTGTACTTAGAGTTGTCTTTTTTTTATTATGTTCAGTTAGCCACTGTATAGTACATCATTAGTTTTTTATATAGTGTTCAGGGATTCATTAGTTGCATATAACACCCAGTGCTCATCCCAACATGTGCCCTCCTTAATACCCATCACCCTGCCACCCCACCCTCCCCCGCAAAGATGTATCTGATGCCTGAACAGGGACATGAACCCTGGACCCTCAGATTAAAAATCTGATGCTCTACTGACTGAGCTATCCAGGCTCTTGTACTTAGAGTTGTCTTGAGGAAACAACATATTTGCAATCAAGGGCCCACTATGATATATACAGCTTTAAAAAGACACATCAAAATAAATATGTAATATTAAAAAGTAAAATTGTTGCCCAGCAAATCCACTCCTAGGTATATACTTAAGAAAACGAAAACATATATCCACATAGAAACTTGTATGTGAGTGTTCAGGGCAGCATTATTCGTCGTAGCTCCAAAATGGAAACAAAACAAATGACCATCAGTGCATAAGTGGATCAATAAAAGGTGATATATGTATGAAAGGAAATGTTATTAATCCACAAAAAGAAATCTGCTGGGGCACCTGGGTGGCTCAGTAGGTTAAGTGTCTGACTCTTGGTTTTGGCTCAGGTCATGATCTCAGGGTCGTGAGGTGGAGCCCTGAGTTAGGCTCCGTGCTCAGCA